>NW_021836054.1:0-7500 GCF_006345805.1 Octopus sinensis
GATAGAATAAGTACTAGGCTTACAAAGAATAAGTCCCGGGGTCGAATTGCTCGACTAAAGGCGGTGCTCCAGCATGGCCGCAGTCAAATGACTGAAACAAGTAAAAGAGTAAAGAGTATTCATAATTAGTGGTTTCTTATTTATAGTAAACGCTTAAATCGTTCAATGTTTTATTTTAAACCGTTCTACAGGCAAAATAACTAAAATCGTTAAGACCTACTTCCCTTGTATGTAATACATCGAATAAAAATATTTTATTAATGAAGTTATTTATCCGAAGATAACGTACACGTACAGTGCCTTTTGTAAGACTGATGGAGTTTCTGCAGTTATTGTTGCTGAGCTTGTAGTGGGAATATTCGCACTGATGAGTATTTTTCTAGGGATTTAATTGAATAAACTTTTGATTATTTAATGTGCATGATAATTTTTTTCATTCTTGCGTCTATAATGCAATATGATAATGAAATTATTGTATGCAGTGCTCAGGTGCACCACAACTTGTCAAAAGTGCATATAAAGAATATGCAGTAATGTACAAATGCCTGGAAAGTGAACAGTGTATGAGTCAGATACATACTTGCGTGTGTATGGAGGGCAGAAAATCAGGTGTAGCGTTGGCGAATCTCAGGAAGCATGGAAGTTTTGAAGGATGCAGTGCTCCGACAACTAACAACTGATGCCGGCAGTTTGTTCCATACTTAAGCAACTCTTAGCGTGAAAAAATGTTTCCAAAAGTCATGGGAGCTGTGCTGTTTTCTGACTTTGTAAACATGTCCACGGGTGTTAGACAGGTGGAGTTTGAAAAGATGCTCAGAGTTATTGTTTGTAAGATGGTTAATAGTTTTATGGGTGTCTTCCAAGTCAGCTGCCAGACGTCGGAATTTAAATGTATCAATGCCCAGGGAAGTAAGGCATTCAGAATATGGCAAATGCTTGATGGAGGGTATTCTCTTGGTTGCACGTCGCTGAACGGTTTCCAGGCGATTAATATACTGGGCAAGATGGGGATTCCAGACCGATGATGCAAATTCCAGGTGAGGCCGCACCATAGCTATATATTTGTAACGAATTGTAATAATGATCTTATTCTATACAATGCTTTTCAGGAAAGGGTAATAGAAGTGGGGGACAGAAAACAGTTGTGAGGGAAATGTAGAAAGACAGCAATGAGAACTAAAAGGACATGCACCGTCTACAGAATAAAATATAAAAAGACAGAAAAGTGAACAATTTATTTTAGCTTTATTTTTTACTAAAGCTTTTCGGTGTAAGATAAATGAAAGTGCTAGGTTTTCATTTTTGACGGTTGGTAATTGTCTTGTCTTTTCGTAATAGAAAAGAAACGAGTACAGAGACATTTTTGGGGGGTGGAAAATGTTAGTCTCCGTATTTCTTGCTTTGTGTATTTTGATGCAAGAAAGAATGTTTTGTGTAATTGAGCTGTATTGTGTCCTCCTTAATTTCTGAGTGTGTATTGTTTATACACGTCCCTCTCTGTTGTAAATTACTGTTGTTAGGTACTGTCTTTCAAATAGTATTTATTTTAATAGTTGGAGACTTTTATTCTGAAATTCAAAGTGGAAACTATTACACGTATTATTTGTCCTACATTAAATGGTATATTTATTTTGGTATGTTTTGGGTGACAAGAATTAAATAGTAAGTATTGTTTACAGACTGTCGGTTTGTAGGGGATAGTTGTATCTTTTTTGATGACTTAAGTATACACGCAGGGAAGTGATCAGATTCAGAATCGTGTATTGCTGCTTATATTATCAATTAAGGTTTCCAAATCATTACGTAGATCAAATCTGTGGGTTAACGGAATGAAACTGTCATCCAAGTACACATTAAAGTTTTCTTATAGGTTTTTATTGAAGCTAATGCGGTATTTTAGTGTAGATTATTCATAGATTTGAACTTTTAGCTATACCAGTACAAATTTGGAGTAAGTTGGGGCAACTTTTGTTCCCATCGACGTCCCTAATGTTCTTTCGTAAACGAAGTCATTCGAGTTGAAAAAAATGATTTTTTAAGATAAAATTAATTTTTTCAGCAATTAGTGTTCTTCTCTCTTCGATGTGGGATTTCATTGGGAGAAGCTTTCAAGTCGAAAGTCGAGTACGTTAGTAGCTTACTAAATCAAATAGTACAAAAATAGTATTTAACTTTTATTTTTTTTTATTTTTCGGAAAATTGTTTAACAGTGCCAAATTATCTCTTATAACGCTTGGTATGTTTCAGAATGGTTTTTAGCAGTATGTCTGTAAAGTTGCTGAGTTTGTACGTTTCACTGTTTGGGTCCGACTGCAACTGGTTTTAGTTTAAGATCGTTGGAATGTAGTATGTTTCTACATATTGAAATTGATTCTTTGCAAGTGTCGTACATCGTTTTAATTTTGTGAATTTCAAGGCATCCGTATAAATGGCTGCTTTTGCATCTCAAATTCGTTAGGTAGTCGCATCCCTATTTATTTTAGCTTTATTTTTTACTAAAGCTTTTCGGTGTAAGATAAATTAAAGTGCTAGGTTTTCATCTTCATTTTTGACGGTTGGTTATTGTCTTGTCTTTTCGTAACATCACTAGGTGAGACAAGCTGACACTGAATCAGCTTCGCTGACAGGTGACGGTCGTTTAGAAAATGTGCGGGCTAGAACTACGCGCCTTCACTAGTCAGTTAAGGTGAGACAGTGTCACGTGACAACTTGCTGGGGCTGCCTGCTGGAGCCTAGCGGCAGGTATTTAAAGGGAAAAGTTTGACAAGTCAGTCAGTCACCGGCTGACACTCGCTGACGATACATCGAAGAGGCCAGGGAACAGAAGAAAGAAGAAGAAAGAAGACATGCACCCAACTCCAGAGCTGAAGACACCTCCGAAAGGGGAGGCCCTGTCACGTCAAAACGGTAGAGGAGTAGGGACCGAAACCGGACGTGGTTCTTCCTGATGATGTCTTGAGCTAACTGGATCCTATAAAGGAGCTGTTGTGGTAGCAGACCACGAAACACGGTTGTAATTCCTCCTGTCTTGTAATAGGAATAATTTGGTGCTTTTTTTAGTAGTCAATATCCAGAATGAATACAGTACTTCCTTTATCTGCGTTTTTACTTACGATATGATTGTTGACATTTTAGTCCATGGATGAGTTCCCATTTCTTTCGACTGGGGTTAGATTTCGATTTAAAATGTCACTATATAAAATCACAAAACTTACCCGATGCTTTCTGTCTCCATTTTATTGAGTTGTAATTAATTTTATTTCCTACTTGATTCGTCATTGTTTCCTGGTCAAATAATTCTTCTGTTGGACGTAATTTTCGACACAACGAACAGATATCGCCCAGTATTTTATTGACATTACAGTTTTGCGGTATTGGATTGGCTTTTAAACCGCTTGAGGGGACTTGAATTTGTTATGTCGAAACGGTTTGTATGAAAGACTGATTATCTTTAGTTTCTACATTTGGTTTATAAAATCTGCTGTCGCAAATTTTGTCGATTTGATCTTACAGAAAGTAGTTTTGAGCCTGTCATTCAGTTAGTGTTTCTTTTCATTTTTTTTTTTGTTATTCGTAAACCGTTTCTCTGTTTTTATCAACATTTCTCTAGTGTATTCGTTCTTTGGTCTACATAGTGGTTAGTTATTTCTGTGATCGTTTCTTGGATTCAAATTTCCGTTCTTTTGTATGTATTGAAATTTTTCTATTCTGCGAGATATCCTCCCTTGAGAAAAATAAGCTTTGGATACTTTGGGCTGCTACATTACCTAAATATCCTGGATTCAAAGTAGTTATTTATGTATATATATATAGTTGGTCTCTGGCTTGTGAAGACGCATACCTGAGTGGTTAGAGTATTTTGTTCACGATCGAAAGGTCCTGCGTTCGATTCCTGATTGTGCGTTTTGTCCTTGAACAAGACAATTTACTTCACGTTGCTCCCGTCCACTCAGCTAGCAAAAATGAGTTGTACCTGTAATTCAGAAGGCCCAACCTTATTACATTCTGTGTCATATTCTGTGTCACGTTGAATCTCCCTTAGAACTTAGAGGTGGCAGAAACGTTAGCACACCGGGCGAAATGCGTAGTCGTATTTCGTCTGCCGTTATGTTCTGAGTTCAAATTCCGCCGAGGTCGACTTTGCCTTTCATTCTTTCGGAGTCGATTAAATAAGTACCAGTTACGCACTGGGGTCGATATAATCGACTTAATCCGTTTGTCTGTCCTTGTTTGTCCCCTCTGTGTTTAGCCCCTTGTGGGTAATAAAGAAGTAGGTATACATGTCTGTGGAGTGCTCAGCCACTTGCACGTTAAGTTTATAAGCAGTCTATTTCGTTGATTGGATCAACTAGAACCCTCGTCGTCGTAACCGACGGAGAACCAGTTTTTATGAATATTGTACTCACGGTAAGAAGGTCATGAGTTCGGTTTATGGTGACGCGTTGTGTCCTTGAGCGAGACACTTTACTTCACGTTGCTCCAGTCCACTCAGCTAGCAAAAATGAGATAGTACACGTATTTGAAAAGGGACCAGCCTGTGTCACAATCTGTGTCACACTGAATCTCCCTGAGAACTACGTTAAGGGTACGCCGTAACTGCAGAGAGCTCAAACACTTCCGCGCTAATTTCACGAGCAGGCTGTTCCATTGATCGGATGAATTGAGACCCACCCACGTCATCATAACCGACACAGTGCCAATTGAAGGTCTTTGGCTATTTTCGCAATTTCCAATTCCATTTGTTCGTCAGTTCATTTCAAATCTCCATCAATGGAATTCGCTTTTACTAGTAATATTTTAATTCCCATTCTATACATGTCTAGAACTATCTTCTCTCTTGGATTTCTTTGTTACACAGATTCATTATGAATAGGTTTAATTTGTAAATTTTTCCAAGAAATCTCAATCGATATTGAAATTAATCTATTTTTCATATATTTTCATATATTTCGTCTTTGTCAATATTTTTTTATGTATACTAAAAAACCAATTCATTGGTTGTAAGGCTTTCTTTCCAAATATGATTTAATCTATATTTCATTGAATATATTTGCCGTTGCAGATCAATGTTAGTTATTTTCTTATTTTACTATGTGTTCAGTATAATTACGGTCACTATAGGCGCAGGAGTGGCTGTGTGGTAAGTAGCTTGCTAACCAACCACATGGTTCCGGGTTCAGTCCCACTGCGTGGCATCTTGGGCAAGTGTCTTCTGCTATAGCCCCGGGCCGACCAAAGCCTTGTGAGTGGATTTGGTAGACGGAAACTGAAAGAAGCCTGTCGTATATATGTATATATATATATATATATATGTATGTGTGTGTTTGTGTGTCTGTGTTTGCCCCCCTAGCATTGCTTGACAACCGATGCTGGTTTGTTTACGTCCCCGTCACCTAGCGGTTCGGCAAAGGAGACCGATAGAATAAGTACTGGGCTTACAAAGAATAAGTCCCGGGGTCGATTTGGTCGACTAAAGGCGGTGCTCCAGCATGGCCGCAGTCAAATGACTGAAACAAGTAAAAGAGTATAGTTTTACATAATTACTTTAAGAATTTATTAACTTCCGCTTCTTGAGTGCTACTTCTTCCCTCGTTCATTTCTTATTTCTTTATTGCCCACAAGGGGCTAAAAACAGGAGGGATGCGGCAAACAAGGACAGACAAACGGATTAAGTCGATTACATCGACCCCAATGCGCAACTGGTACTTATTTATTTAATCGAGCCCTAAAGGATGAAAAACAAAGTCGACCTCGGTAGAATTTGAAATCGGCGGACGTGTGTGTGTACATGTGTGTGTGCGCATGTATGTGCATATGTGTGTGCGCGTGCGTGTGTGTTTGTGGGAGTGTGTGTTTGCATGTGTGTGTGTATGCATGTATGTGCATATGTGTGTGTGCGTGCATGCACGCGCGTGCGTGTGTGTTGGTGGGAGTGTGTGTTTGCATGTCTGTGTGTGTGTGTGTGTGTGTGTGTGTGCATGTATGTGTGCGCATGTGTGTATGCGTGCGTGCGTGCATGTGTGTGCATGTGTATGTATGTGTGTATTTATGTGTTTGTATGTGAGTGCATGTGTGTGTGTGTTAATGTATGTATGTGTGTGTGTGTGTGTGTGTGTGTGTGTGTGTGTGAGTCCAGGCGTTTGTGAGCTCTACTGACAACACGTAAACTAGTAGAACCGGTTGTTAGACGGTCGGGTTCCCGAAGACTGGCAGCGTTTAGAAGCTCATCTGGCGAAGAGGTTAACTTTCGACATCCTACAGGACGAAGGGCAACACCTGCCAAAAGGTCGTGTGAAATGTGAGAAGTAAATAATAATCCAATGATGTATACATCATATACACGCTGGATGTGTATTTTGTCATCAATCACATTCTTTTATCCTTTGGTGTTAGTCCCAGTTGTCACGAAGTGATTGGTCAACCTACTGTGGAAGCGGAGATAACTCAAATAAACCAAGTGTATATATCTTGTATATTAATTTGACATGCCCTTATATATATATACTCTTTTACTCTTTTACTTGTTTCAGTCATTTGACTGCGGCCATGCTGGAGCACCGCCTTTAAGTCGAGCAAATCGACCCCAGGACTTCTTCTTTGTAAGCTCTAAGTTGAAAAACACTTTTGAATAGAAAATGTCGATACACAACGCACCTACAATCGCTGCTGCTGCTACTACTACTGCTGCTTGTTTGTTTGTTTGTTTGTTTGTTTAGCGAAGCGGTTTTCGTCCCTTTATTGGGAGAAGTCCGAAACGTGGTCCTTTGCTATTCGTAAAACCCACAGAAGAGAAAGCAGGTCAACCCCCCCCCCCGACACCGGGAGCATCGACGGATGGATGAATGCTCATCCAGGCTCAGCAGTTGCGTAGGAAGTCGGGGGCAAGAAACAGGAAGAGAGAGTGAGAGAAAATTGGGGCGAAAGAGTACAACAGGGGTCGCCACCACCATCCCCTGCCGGAACCTCGTGGAGCTTTAAGTGCTTTCGCTCAATAAACACACACAACGCCCGGTCTTGGAATCGAAACCGCGATACTCCGACCGCGAGTCCGCTGCCCTAACCACTGGGCCATTGCGCCTCCACTACTGCTGCTGCTGCTGCTGCTGCTGCTGCTGCGGTTATATGAGATTTGCTGTATGAGACAGAATACTGAATGAAATAATGAGGAAACACACAACAAGTCTGTTAATGTGATCATTATTAACGTTAGACTAATTCTTGCTGTAATTCACGAATGATTTCCTTACACAACACTGAATATTCAAGGAAGATGCGTGTGTATGTGTGTGTGTGTAAGTGTTTGTTCGTATGTGTATACGTATTGTGTATGGATATAGGCACGTATGTGCGTATATATGTGTGTATTTGTATGTATATGTATATGTATATGTATATGTGTGTATGGATATGTTCGTATATGTGCGTATATGTGCGTATATTTTTTATGTATGTGTATATGTGTGTGTATGGATATAGGCACGTATGTGCGTATGTCTGTGT
>NW_021836054.1:12500-15000 GCF_006345805.1 Octopus sinensis
GTGAGAGTGGTGGTAGTGGTGGTAGTGGCGGTGGTGGTGGTGGTGGTTGTGGTGGTTGTGATGGTTATGGTGGTGATGGTAGTGATGGTGGTTATGGTGGTGCTTGTAGTGTTGGTTGTGAAGGTGATATTTCATGTACCTGTGGTGGTGGTGGTGGTGGTGGTGGTTGTAGATAATGCCGACAACGATGGTAGAAACAATGGCAGTGGTGGCGATAATGACGATATTAACGTCGCTGACGTCATTATTATTGTTTCTGTTGCTGTTGTTGTGCTTGACCAACGATACATCACCACGCATGTTCGACATGCACAACATATGTGTGTGTGTGTGTGTGTGTGTGTGTGTGTGTGTGTGTGTGAGTGTGTGTGTGTGTGTGCATTTACATATATATATATGTATATATATGTACATGTATATATGTAGGTGTGTGTGTGTTTGCATTTACATATATATATATACATATATATATATATATATATATATATACAAAGAGCAATAAAGATTCAAGTTAATTTAAAAAATTTACTTGAATATGGTACCTAACTTAGATGCACCAAAAAAAACTATACTGATTTAACAATACAGTAATGTGGGGTGATTATAAGCGAGAAAGAAGCAACATATATATATATATAAGTATGTATGTATGTATGTATGTATACATATATATGTATACATACACGTATATATATATATATATTTAAAATATATATGTATATATATGTACATAAATATGTATACATACATATATATATATATATATATGTATTATGTATATATATACGTGTATACATAACGTGCATGTGAGGATATTGAACATGCCTCTTCTCAGTTTCTTCTCCATATGTGGGGCGCTCCTATGCGCATGTGTGTATATGTATGTGTGTGCGTGTGTGTATGTGTGTATGTGTATGTGTGCATGTGTCAATACGCACACAATCAAACACAGGCATATAATATATATCGCACCTCCTTGTTTATCTGCCCGTCTCTCTCCTGCAACATATATATATATATGCACGCACACATATATATATATATACCTATGCATACATATATATATATACATATATATACATATATATATACATATATATATACATATATATATACATATATATATATATATATATATATATATATATATATACCTATGCATATATATATATATATATATATATATATATATACATATATATATATGTGTGTGTGTGTGTGTGTGCATATATATACACATATGTAGTTGCGTTCATGCATCTATGCATGCGTGATATATATATACATTCATATATATTTGTGTGTGTGTGTGTGTGTGTGTGTGTGTGTACATGTTGGTGCTGCATTCGTGTATGTTTATGCACATGTGTCAGTGTGCGAGCGTGCGCATGCGTGTGTGTGTATATTTGTGTGTGTATATATATGTGCGTATGTATAGGTATGTATAGTGTCAGTATTCGTGCGTTTCCACGAGAGATTGTTTAAGCGGTTTTTGTGGCTTGTCGAAGAAAGTCTACACAACGTGCCTTGCAGCTTTCTTGTTGGCTTTTGAAGAACTGCACAAACGTGCCTTCCAGCCTAGAATAAATTACAGAATATGGAAACAATCAGAATATCCTACGCCGTATTTAGTCTATTTACAGCCAGGCAATTTCAGAGAAACTAACTTTACTATAGCAAACACAGATAGAAGCGATGTGGGTACGTGGGTGGTTTTTATCGAAACAAGCGATGCTTATTGGTATGTAAGCCTTAGTAAGTATTTCCAGTATTAGCACGTTACAACTAATTACGGAAAAGGTGAGCAATGGTTTACATTTCTCCGTGTTGTAGAATGTGTAGCTTCTTACCACACTGGCGTAGCTCTGTAGTAAGAAGCTTGCTTCACATCTACATGGTACCCTGGGCGAGCTGGTCAAGGCGGCGGGCTGGCAGAAACGGTAGCACGCCGGGCGAAATGCTTAGCGGTATTTCGTCTGACGCTACGTTCTGAGTTCAAATTCCACCGAGGTCGACTTTGCCTTTCATCCATTCGGGGTCGATAAATTAAGTACCAGTTACGCACTGGAGTCGATATAATCGACTTAATCCGTTTGTCTGTCCTTGTTTGTCCTCTCTGTGTTTAGCCCCTTGTGGGTAGTAAAGAAAGAGGTATTTCGTCTGCCGCTACGTTCTGAGTTCAAATTCCACCGGGTCGACTTTGCCTTCATCCTTTCGGGTCGATAAATTAAGTACAGTTACGCACTGGGGTCCATGTAATCGACTTAATCCGTTTGTCTGTCCTTGTTTGTCCTCTCTGTGTTTAGCCCCTTGTGGGTAGTAAAGAAAGAGGTATTTCGGCTTCGCCGCTACGTTCTGAGTTCAAATTCCACCGAGGTCGACTTTGCCTTCATCCTTCGGGGTCAGATAAATTAAGTACCAGTTACGCACTGGGGTCCATGTAATCGACTTAATCCGTTTGTCTGTCCTTGTTTGTCCTCTCTGTGTTTTAGAGCCCCTT
>NW_021836054.1:20000-22500 GCF_006345805.1 Octopus sinensis
TCAGTATCATTCTGTCCATCAGAAGTTGGTCTTTTGTCCCTCGGTTTTTCCTTCTGCATCCATTCTGTCCTACTGGCAGCTTGTCATTCATTTCCAGTAAATTATACACGCAATCAGATATTATTCTTGTCATCAGCTTCTACATCATTATTATTATTAAGGCGACGAGGTAATAGGATCATTAGCACGCCGAGCAAAATGCTTAGCGGTATTTCATCCTGGCAGAAGCGTTAGCACGTCGGGCGAAATGCTTAACGGTATTTAAATTCCGCCGAGGTCGACTTTGCCTTTCATCCTTTCGGGGTCGATAAATTAAGTACCAGTTACGCACTGGGATCGATGTAATCGACTTAATCCGTTTGTCTGTCCTTGTTTGTCCTCTCTGTGTTTAGCCCCTTGTGGGAAGTAAAGAAATAGGTATTTCGCTTGCAGTTATGTTCTGAGTTCAAATTCCGCCGAGGTCGACTTTGCCTTTCATCCTTTCGGGGTCGATAAATTAAGTACCAGTTACGCACTGGGGTCGATGTAATCAACTTAATACCTATGTCTGTCCTTGTTTGTCCCCTCTATGTTTAGCCCCTTGTGGGTAATAAAGAAATAGGTATTTCATCAGTCATTACGTTCTGAGTTCAAATTCCGTCGAGGTCGATTTCGCCTTTCATTCTTTCGGGCTCGATAAATTAAGTACCAGTGAAACACTGGGATCGATGTGATCGATCACCCAAAATTCCAGGCCCTATGCCAATAGTAGAAAAGATTATAATTATTATTGTTGTTGTTGTTTG
This sequence comes from Octopus sinensis, assembly GCF_006345805.1. Taxonomy (NCBI): domain Eukaryota; kingdom Metazoa; phylum Mollusca; class Cephalopoda; order Octopoda; family Octopodidae; genus Octopus; species Octopus sinensis. Next base: position 20,786 of record NW_021836054.1, read on the forward strand.
TTGTTGTTGTTATTATTATTATGATTATTATTTACTTTTTATCTGCATGTTTGTTACAATCACTCATCGAGACACACCCAGCATCCTAGGGCGAGTGAAAGATAAGTGGTGTTACAGTGTAACTGAAATCTTGAGGAGGGGAAGTGGCAAGCGTAGTAGCGAATATCTTCATGTAATACAGCACAGACATTTAAATTGATAGGCTTTTCCTAGGGATGTGGGCAGTACTTGTCAGCACAATATTTTGCATTTCTCTGAGACACAGTTCTCCTGGGATGTTATCTAGACGTTTATGACATCCTTTTTTTATCATACCTAGGTCACCTACAATAACAAGACAGCTCTCGCTTTAGGATAAGAGATGTTACTGTTTGACTGAAAGCTTGGGGAGGGGACAGCAGTGAAATATCTTCATGTAATTCTACATAGGCATTTAAATGGATAGGATTTTTCTCAGGATATGGACAGTACCTGTCAGCACAATCTTTTGAATTTCTCTGAGACATGGTTCTCCTGGGATGTTACCTAGATGTTTCTTACATCCCTTTTTTTATCATATCTTGAGTATCTACAATAACAGGAAGAGTTATTATTATTACTAATATTATTGTTGTTGTTGTTGTTATTATTATTATGATTATTATTTACTTTTTATCTGCATGTTTGTTACAATCACTCATCGAGACACACCCAGCATCCTAGGGCGAGTGAAAGATAAGTGGTGTTACAGTGTAACTGAAATCTTGAGGAGGGGAAGTGGCAAGCGTAGTAGCGAAATATCTTCATGTAATACAGCACAGACATTTAAATTGATAGGCTTTTCCTAGGGATGTGGGCAGTACTTGTCAGCACAATATTTTGCATTTCTCTGAGACACAGTTCTCCTGGGATGTTATCTAGACGTTTATGACATCCCTTTTTTTATCATACCTAGGTCACCTACAATAACAAGACAGCTCTCGCTTTAGGATAAGAGATGTTACTGTTTGACTGAAAGCTTGGGGAGGGGACAGCAGTGAAATATCTTCATGTAATTCTACATAGGCATTTAAATGGATAGGATTTTTCTCAGGATATGGACAGTACCTGTCAGCACAATCTTTTGAATTTCTCTGAGACATGGTTCTCCTGGGATGTTACCTAGATGTTTCTTACATCCCTTTTTTTATCATATCTTGAGTATCTACAATAACAGGAAGAGTTATTATTATTACTAATATTATTGTTGTTGTTGTTGTTGTTATTATTATTATGATTATTATTTACTTTTTATCTGCATGTTTGTTACAATCACTCATCGAGACACACCCAGCATCCTAGGGCGAGTGAAAGATAAGTGGTGTTACAGTGTAACTGAAATCTTGAGGAGGGGAAGTGGCAAGCGTAGTAGCGAAATATCTTCATGTAATACAGCACAGACATTTAAATTGATAGGCTTTTCCTAGGGATGTGGGCAGTACTTGTCAGCACAATATTTTGCATTTCTCTGAGACACAGTTCTCCTGGGATGTTATCTAGACGTTTATGACATCCCTTTTTTTATCATACCTAGGTCACCTACAATAACAAGACAGCTCTCGCTTTAGGATAAGAGATGTTACTGTTTGACTGAAAGCTTGGGGAGGGGACAGCAGTGAAATATCTTCATGTAATTCTACATAGGCATTTAAATGGATAGGATTTTTCTCAGGATATGGACAGTACCTGTCAGCACA
>NW_021836055.1:0-15000 GCF_006345805.1 Octopus sinensis
ACAACCCTGCATATGTGTATACATATATGTATATATCTTATATATTATATAATATTATATATATATATAATATATATATATATATATATATATATATGTATATATGGAAAGATGTGCGAGAGACCAGCCATATATATATATATATATATACAAAATTTAGAGGAATGACCACTATGCCTGTATGCAAGATATAGACGTGAAACTCGCATTTACCAGGAAGAATGTGTTCTCAAAAAACAATTCAGCAAAAACCAAATTTTATATATATATGTAAGAGAGAGAGAGAGAGAGAATTTGCTTGTCTGATGTTGATCTGAAGATGACAACATCAGTGAGCAGAGTGTTCCGCGACTAAGCCTCCCTTTTTAGGCAGAGCACAGCTTGTTCCATACGAAGAGGGACCTAGAAGTTTTAGATTTATGATTTATATTTATATATCTCACTCATTTTCTCTCTCTCTCTCTCTCACTGTCTTATTCTCTCTCCTTATATGTGTATGCGTGTATGTTATATGTTCGCGGGAAATCGAAGGTTATTAATAAATCGATATCTGCTCGGGAAACTGCGAGATTTGAAAAGTTGCCTAGCATAATTATTCTTAAAGCATAACCGCGCATGTGAAAGTTACTCTCTGACTGTTGTTGCGTTTCGTCACAGGGGAATATGCGTTCAGAATCCTGGATTATTTTGAAGCAAAGTCAAAAACAGAAATGGAACATCGGCTAATGGCGCACTCAATACTGTTTAAAAAGTCAAAATTACTATTAAGTTCATATTCACTGGGACTTCACATTATGCAAACGTATATATATATATGTATATATATACGGATACACACGCAGGCAGGCAAGCACACACACACACACACACACACATATATCGGTACGTACAGATATCTATCTATCTATGTATATGCCTGACTACATGTCTGTTTGTCTATCTATCTATCTGCCTACTTATCTACCTACCTATACCCCTCTCTTACTCTCCTATATATATATATATATATAATATATATATATAATATATATATATATATATATATATATATATATATATATATATACATATATATATATATATATACATATATATATATACAAACATACATACATACATGAGTGTGTGTCTGTGTGTCATATATAAGTATGTGAATAAATAGACCAATAGCGATGAATAATTGTGTAGATAGATAGATAGATAGATAGATAGATAGATAGATAGATAGATAGATAGATAGATAGATAGATAGATAGATAGATAGATAGATAGATAGATAGATAGATAAATAGATAGATAGACAGATAGATTTTCACACCTCCCCAGTCTATAACAGGACGCAACTAGAAATCTCACAGTGGCTTCAAATACTAAGTTTTACCCTCACTGGTTTTTTCTCTTTTTTTAGTTGACAAAAAACTTCCAAAGTATGTTATCCGGAATTCTCTCACTGCATACAGTTTCCCGGCTGTCGTCAATTTTTTACAATTGCTCAACACAGAAACGTGAACGACATAGATCTCGCAGTCATGGAATTCGTTTTGAATATTTGGCTTTATAACATTTTTCTAGATAAAATAAATACAAAAATATATTTGGAATTCGAACTATAAGCTGCATTAGAATGGTCTTTCTTCTGCGCAGTCTTAGCACAACAAAGAAAATAATTAACGAAAGTCTATCACTTGAATTTGAATTTCTGATTAATATCTTGGACATATGATCCAAGGTAATTAACTGTTTCTCACAACATTTTCGAATTATAATTTTAATGGTTCGCCGTGCTTCTTTATTTTAGTCTGTTGTATATGTGCACGACATTGAACAAGTATCATAAGTTACAAAGGAATCCACTATTTGCAAGGAAAATATTGTTTTATAAGGATAATTTCTGACACCCTATACTGATGAGGTTGTTTAAAGTCGAAACCTGTCAACAAATTATGATGGAAGATTCTCTCTCTCTTTTTCCCCCCTCTCTTCCCCTCTTTCTCAGTACATACAGAGCAGTATAATGTAATTTTAATTTATTTTTGCCTTTTCTTCAGCATCTAAAATTTGGTTCCTCTTATGTGTAGCAAACACGAAATTGGAAAAGAAAAAATAGTCTAACACAGAAGTTAATCCTAAAACCTCTTAGCAAGAACCATAATCCCTCCTCTTCTGTTTAATCATTATTGCCATCATCATTATGGGAATCCCAATCTTCAACATCATCATCATCATACTTGCACAAATCTACTCTTTCGCTCGATCAAATTTCTTGCAGAAACAGCATAGATTTGCTATGCAATGCTAACCCGACTTTGATTTGATCTCGTGTCTTGTAGGCATAGACTGCGTCTTTTTTTTTCGTTTGCAATATCATTTATTATTATTTTCCCTTTTCTTCTCTACAGCAATTCCATTCTTGTGACGCTCTTTTTCGTTTCTTTCTTCTGCTTCTTACCACCATATATTGAAACATTTTATTAATTTTGCTCAGCATAATCATCATTTTGATCTCCGTCATCATCATCATGTTCTGCTTCTTCTTCCACTATCCTTCTTCCACTTCTACTCCTCCTCTTCCTTTTTCTTTTTCTTCTCCTCCTTTTTCTCTTCTTCCTCCTCCTCCTCCTTTTTCTTCTTCTTCTTCTTCTTCTCCCCTCCTCCTCCTCCTCCTCCTCCTTATCATTATTATTATCATTATTCTCTTCCTCCCCTTCCCGTCTTCTTCGTCTTCCTATTCTTCTTCTCCTCCTCCTTATCATTATTATTATTATTATTCTCTTCCTCCTCCTCCTCGTCTTCTTCTTCTTCTTCTTCTTCTTCTTCTTCTTCTTCTTCTTCTTCTTCTTCTTTTTTTGTCCCTATTCTATCTTCTATTCAATTTCTTCGTCTTTGCACCCAGTTCCTGTCATTCATTTCGTTGACATTATTTTCGTTTTATTCTTTCGCTCTCATTCCTATTCTATTTCCATTATTCCGTTCTTTCATAATACTTCTTCTCCAATTCTTTTTTTATCATTTCTTTTCGTTCGTTCTTTCGTAATTATTCTTACTCCTTCAGTAATTCATTCCTTACTTATTCCCTTGTTTTAATTCCTATTTTCATTCTTGCCTCCATTATTTTTCCTTCAATCTTTTCTTTATCCACCCACCTGATTCTAGATTTCTTTCTTCCTATCTATATTCATTATTTCTTACTCTATTTTATCTTTCTTCATTCACTCTCATTTTCCTTTCTTTCTCTCTTTGTTAATATTTTTCTTTCTTTTTCCTATTCGCTTCTTACATTTCTTTGCTTTGGATTGTTTGTTTTTATATTTCTTTCTTTATTCTTCCTCACTGTGTTTTTCTCTATTTTCCTTTACTTCTTTCATACATTTATATATTCCCTTCAATACACTTTATTTCGCGTTTTCTTCTATTCTCTTTCCAATCTTTTTCGCGCCTTTCACTTCATTGTATTGTCGTTATCATTGTTATTGTTGTCGCTGTCGTAGGTTTTGTTCTTATTATTATCATGGTTATTATTTTCGATATTAGTAGTCATCATAATAATGATGATGATCACTATAATAATAATAATAATAATAATAATAATAATAATAATAATGATGATGATGATGATGATGATATTTTCTCCTTTCTCTTTTCTATTTCGCCTTTCACTGCCGCCATGTTGCCAATGGACGGCTGTTGTTCTATAAGAGTTCTCTGGAAGTAATTAGCTGCTACTAAAATGGCTGACCATCCGCTGTGGCGATTTCTTTCCCCTACGCAAGCCACATAAATAAATAAATAAATGAGTAAATAAATAAATTGAGTAGGTGGTGGTGGTGGTGGTGGTGGTGGTGGTGGTGATGGTGCTAGTGTTGTTGTTGTTGTTGTTGGTGGTGGGTGAAATAAAGGGAAGAATAGGTTTATACGAATCTCATTTTAGACAGCTGACACATTTACATAGTGTAGCGAAAAAGAGAGCTGATGCTAGCCAACTCATGAATTGGTATGGTGATGTGATTTTGGTCTAGGGTATTGGCGGTGACGGTGGAGCTTGTGGTGGAGGTAGTGGTGGCACTAAAGGTGGTGATGGTGGTTGGGATGGTTGTGGTGATAGTGGTAGCGGTGGTGATGATGGTGGTGGTGGTGGTGGTGGTGATGCTTGTCGTGATGGTTGTGGTGATGGTGGTGACGGTGGTGATAGTGGTGGTCGTGGTTGTGGTAGTGATGGTGATCGTGGTGGTTGTGGTGGTGGTAGTAGTGGCAGTGATGGTGGTTGTGGTGGTGCTTGTGGAGATGGTGGTGGTGGTGTTGATGGTAGTAGTGGTGGTGATGGTGATAATGATGGTGGTGGAGCTTATGTTGTTGTTGTTGGTGGTGGTGGTGGAGGTGGTTGAGGGGCGTAGCGGTGGGGGACATGGTGGAGGTGGAGGCGGTGCTGGGGCTTGGTCGTGGATTTGTGGTTATGTCAGTATGGTGAATATTGGTCGTAATGTGATGGCGTTGGTGTTCCTAGTGGTGGCGATGGTTGTATTAGTGGTGTTGGCGTAGGTGTTGGTATTGCTGAAGATAGCCTGGCACCACCGGTGGTAGCATTGTTGGCGGTCGGTAGCTAGTCGTAGTATTAGTGGTGGTGGTGGTGGTGGTGGTGGTGATGGGGGTTGTAGTAGTGGCGTTGATGACGCCATTGATGCCGTATTTGCAGTGATCAAGATTTGGTGCTAGTATCGGAGATGACGTTGATGATGGTGATAATGATGACGATGGCGGATGTGGTCACGATAGTGTTGGCGGTGGTGATGGTAGTGGATGTTGTCACGATTCTGTTGATGTTGGAGGTGGTGGTGGTGGTGGTGGTGCGGCTGATGGTGGTAGTAGTGGTGATGGTGATGTTGGTGGTTATTGCAGTGCTAGTGGCGATGGTTGTGGTGGTGGTGGTGGTGGTTGCAGTGCTTATGGTGGATATGCTGTTGGCAGCGGTTGTCACGATGGCATTGGTAGTTGTGGTTCTGGTGGTGGTCGACGTCGTCGTTGTCGTGGTGGTCGTGGTTCTGATGGTCGGGGTTCTGGTGGTGGTTCTGGTGGTGGTTCTGGTGGTGGTGTGGTGGTGGTGGTGGTGGTACTAGTGGTGATGATGGTACTGGTGGTGGTGGTGGTGGTGGTGGTGGTGGTGGTGGTGATGGTAGTGGTGATGGTGTTGGTAGTGGTGGTGTTGGTTATGGTGGTGGTGGCGGCGGTGGTGGTGGTGGTGGTAGTGGTATTTAATGAAAAGGAAGTGAATGGTATAGTTAGCGATATTGTTGATAGTGAAGTAGCGTTATCCCCGAGATGGTGGTAACGACGGCGACGGTCATCAGCGGAGTGGCGATGGCGTTGGTGGTTGGGCACGTAGATATTGATAATGCGTGTAGTGATAGCGGTCGGTGTGCTATGGGATGTGATCGCCTTTTGTTTTCCGCAGTTTTGTTACGGGTGGTGGTGTTGGTGACGTTTGTAGTGGCGGTTGTTGTAGTGGTGGTGGTGGCAGAAGTGGTGGTCATATGATTATTGTTCTTGATGGAAGAAGTGTTAATTCAATTGCTGATGGTGATGATGGTGATTGGATAATTGTTAAGGTGACGCTGATGGTGGTGGTGGTGCTGCTGGTACTGGTGGTTTGTGATGGTGGTTGTGGTTGTTGTGGTGCGGATGATGGTGATGATGGTCGTGATGGTTGTGGTGGTTGTGGTGGTGAGCTAATTGTGGGTGTGATGGCAGTGCTACATTAAATAATGACGATGTTGATGCTGTTAATGGTGGTCGGTGAGATGGCGCTGGTGGTGGAGGTAGTGGTAGTGCTTGCGCCGATGACGCTGTCTGTGCATGTGTGTGCGGTAGTATTATATTTATTCATCGTGTTATATGTAGTAGTAGTAGTAGTAGTAGTAGTAGTGTAGTAGTAGTAGTAGTAGTAGTAGTAGTAGTAGTAGTAGTGGTAGTAGTGGTGATGGTGGTGGTGGTGGTGGGGTGCTGATGGTTGTCGTGGTGGTGGTAGAATAATAGTGATAGTAGTAGTAGTGGTGGGGTGGTGGTGGTGGTGGTAGTAATAGCAGCAGCAGCAGTAGTAATTGTAGTAGTAGTAGTAGTAGTAGTAGTAGTAGTAGTAGTAGTAGTAGTAGTGATGGTGGTAGCGTTGGACATTTTCGTTCGTTGTGACCTGGAAGATACTTTTGTTGTTTTCACTTGCATTAAATTTGCAGAAATTGTTGCCGTAATTGTTGTTGTTGTTGTTATTATTGTTGTTGTTGTTGTTGCTGTTGTTGTTGTTGCTGTTGTTGTTTTGCTGTTGTCAGAAGTTCTGATGGTTGCGGTGGTGGTGGCGGTGGTGGTAATGGTGTAAGGTAGTATTGTTCATGCTGTTGTTGACAGTGACACAACAGAAAGGAGAAGCGCTGTGTGCATGGAACTACGCTAAAGACGGATCTCCGATGCAGATCATGCTAACTCAAGGTAACATCGATGACGGTGGCACAAATATGTCAAAAGGTATTGCAGGATCTTTCTGGTTTTCTTCACTGTTTCCAATTTTATTCCAATTGCTTTCAAATTTGATAGATTAAGTTTTGTATATTAATTATGAAAATGAAATTCATTTTCCCTATAGGCGCAGGAGTGGCTGTGTGGTAAGTAGCTTGCTTACCAACCACATGGTTCCGGGTTCAGGCAAGTGTCTTCTACTATAGCCTCTGGTTGACCAAAGCCTTGTGAGTGTGGATTTGGTAGACGGAAACTGAAAGAAGCCCGTCGTATATATATATATATATATATATATGCGCGCGCGCGTGTGTGTGTGTGTGTGTGTTTGTGTGTTTGTGTTTGTTCCCCCAACATCGCTTGACAACCGATGCTGGTGTGTTTAAGTCCTCGTCACTTAGTAGTCCGGCAAGAGAAACCGATAGAATAAGTACTAGACTTACAAAGAATAAGTCCTGGGGTCGATTTACTCGACTAAAAGGTGGTGCTCCAGTATGGCCGCAGTCAAATGACTGAAACAAATAAGATAAAAGAATAAAAATGAATCCATTATTAAAAAGTTATTACCCTAAACAGTTTGCAAATTTTGGGTATTTTAGCCAATGAGAAGCGAGTATTTTACAAATCACCGTGGCGAAGGTCTCTTTTCCCATAGTAACCAAAGATGCTGTGCATGCGCACAAGGAAGAGAAGGGGATACGAGGAAGATAATCTTCTACTATAATAATACTCTTGTGATTTTCTATATCACAACATATAAATGAGAAAGGAAGGGGTGATAGATGAATAAGGAGGGAGGGAAGGGGTAATAGCAGACTGGCTGTGGGAGCGTTTCAAATCTGTGTGACTATATGTGTGTGTAAAAGGGAGCTATGTGATTGTTTGAATGTGTATGATGGTGTGTGTGTAAAAGGGAGCTATGTGATTGCTTGAATGTGTATGATGGTGTGTGTGTGCATATGTGTATGTGAGGGTGTGCATGTGTGTGTGTGTGTAAAGAAACCACTAAACAACATTGACAAGTGTATTAATTTGATTTACCATTCATACTTATGTGTAAAATACTACAATTAGCCGTCATTTTTTATGGCACGGGGCCGGTTAGTTTATTTTCTAAAATCCTAGAGTGTATTGCAAACTTTCGCTCTTGAATTTTTTAAACCAATAAATGTTTGTTCTCAAAAATGTTTTGACTGTTGTTTCTAGCAATTCCTGTTGGTTTGTTTGTTCGTAGCTTTTAAATATTTAATTTGCTTGCAAATGTTTTAATGTTAATTCGTGTATATTTTAATGTTTTGACTGTTCTTTCTAGCATTTTCTAGCAATGCCGATGTCCCCAACACACCCTGATGATGGAAGAGGCAGCGAATGCGATGTTTTCTGATTGGCTGAAAATTCCGAAAATTATCAAAATTTGAACACCTGTGACATTTTTGCAAAAATTTTTCTATAATAAATGAATAATGAATTCGGATTCAGCGTCAAAAATTACATCTATATGATACTTTACTCTTTTTACTCTGTTATTTGTTTCAGTCATGTGACTGTGGCCATGCTGGTGCACCGCATTTAGTCGAGCAAATTGACCCCAAGACTTATTCTTTGTAAGCATAGTACTTTTTCTATAGATCTCTTTTGCTGGATCGCTAAATAACTGGAACGTAAACACACCAACATCGGTTATCAAGCGATATTGGGGGGACAAACACAGACACACAAACATATACACACACAAACATATACATACACAAACATATATATACATATATACATGTATATACGACGGACTTCTTTCAGTTTCCGTCAACCAAAACCACTGACAAGACTTTGGTCGGCCCGACGCTATAGTAGAAGACACTTGCCCAAGGTGCCACGCAATGGCACTGAACTCGGAACCATGTGGTTGGTAAGCAAGCTACTTACCACACAACCACTCCTACGCCATTAAAAAGTTTGTTTTAAAGATAATTGTAAACAGTGACGTAAACCCCAAAGCTCCCTATTGTATGTTTCCATACAAATGTAGACTGCAGTAGTAGCTTTGCTGCTTGCAGTTGTTGTTATTGTTGTTGATGTTGCAGCAGTGGTTGCTGTTTTTTGTTGTTGCTGTTGTTACACTAGTATATGATGTAGCTGTTGGATCTATAGCTATTGTTTACAGCATTGTTCTCGCTGTTAGTTTTCATCTTTTCGGAGTCAATATAACAAGTAACATTTGAGCACTGGAGTTGGGTCGTTGTAATCGACTGGCCCCGTCGCCCCAAATTTCAGGCCATGTACCTATAGTAGAAGGGATTATGAATCTTGAAATGATGAAAGACATAAAATAATTTTTTTTTTTTAAACTGCAGAGGTCGACTTTGCTTGTTATCCTTTCGGGGTCGATGAAACAAGTACCTGTTACGTACTGGGGGCGATATAATCGATTAGTTCCCTCCCCCAAAATTTCAGACTTTGTGCCTTAAGTAGAAATACTTGTTGTTATTGTTGTTCTTGTTGTTTTTATTATCATTATCATCATTATTATTATTATTATTATTATTATTATTATTATTATTATTATTATTATTATTATTATTATTATTATCATCATCATTATTATTATTATTATTATTATTAATCGAAAGAGCAGTGCATACCATCAAAGTGACACTGGGGTAAAATATACAAAGCCCAGTATACCCATCTGGACTACCCGTCTGAGAAGGGTACAGTTGGTACATGCATCACAACCATATGTGCGCGACATGGTGATCTCAGATCAAAATAAACAGCACATGACTTTGCAGGTGGGGCCCAGTTAGAATTTTCTTCTGGTCGTGTAACCCATCCCACTCAAAAGGTTGTTTAAGGATGTTGAACGAAACACCCATGTTTCCAGGGGTGAATTATTCAAACCCCAAAGAATCCCTCTCAACACATGGTTATGATGCTCCCCCACTACTTCTGCTCGTGATTAGAGATGCACAAATCGTCAGCCACTAAGAGACATGCTCAACTGGTTAAGGTCAAAGAACTGACAAGCAAATTTGTGGTATTGAGTACAATATTTGCGTAGCCCATCTTTTATACCAAGACAAAACAATGTACATGAACACTTCCAATTAGTTAAGATCAGAAGCCACTTATTATTATTATTATTATTATTATTATTATTATTATTATTATTATTATTATTATTATTATTATCATCATCATCATCATCATCATTATCATTATCATTATCATTATCATGATCATTATTATTATTATTATTATTATTAATCGAAGAGCAGTGCATACCATCAAAGTGACACTGGGGTAAAATATACAAAGCCAGTATACCCATCTGGACTACCCGTCTGAGAAGGGTACAGTTGGTACATGCATCACAACCATATGTGCGCGACATGGTGATCTCAGATCAAAATAAACAGCACATGACTTTGCAGGTGGGGCCCAGTTAGAATTTTCTTCTGGTCGTGTAACCCATCCACTCAAAAGGTTGTTTAAGGATGTTGACGAAAACACCCATGTTTCCAGGGGTGAATATTCAAACCCCAAAGAATCCCTCTCAACACATGGTATGATGCTCCCCCACTACTTCTGCTCGTGATTAGAGATGCACAAATCGTCAGCCACTAAGAGACATGCTCAACTGGTTAAGGTCAAAGAACTGACAAGCAAATTTGTGGATTGAGTACAATATTTGCGTAGCCCATCTTTTATACCAAGACAAAACAATGTACATGGAACATTCCAATTAGTTAAGACAGAAGCCACTTATTATTATTATTATTATTATTATTATTATTATTATTATTATTATTATTATTATTATTATTATTTATTATCATCATCATCATCATCATCATTCTCATTATCATTATCATTATCAGATCATTATTATTATTATTATTATTATTATTATTAGATTATTATTATCATCATCATCATCATCATCATCATCATCATCATTATCATTATCATTATTATTATTATTTATTATTATCATCATCATCATTATTATTATTATTATTATTATTATTATTATTATTATTATTATTATTATTATCATCATCATTATTATTATTATTATTATTATTATTATTATTATTATTATTATTATTATTATTTGCTACGGATTCATATGAATATATGTTCCCAATTCACTCTGAATAAAAAGTATACTATTTGTTGAATAAAAAATTTCTCCAAAAATTTCTACTACATGGAACCTGCCTTTCGAGAGCCAGAAATTTTTTTTTTTTTAAATAACAGCTTCAAGTTTAATTTACAGGCAAAATTTAATCTTCACTCCCACATCACCGACAAACAGCAGACTATAAAATTTCACCTGGTCTCACCACAACAGGAAACTAAAAGTGTACAAATAATACATTTCACACTGGGGGGAGAAAAACAGAAAGCAATTATTGTAATTTGAACAAAAAATAACAATAAACACAATTTTTTTTTAAATGGTCATTTGATGTACTGCGAGTATAAATGTTGCTCACAACAACAGTAGTATGCAAATAAGAATCACTTTGGGAGTGAAAACGAACAGCTTAGATTTGTCTTTTACGAGTGTGCTTTTGAACAGGTAAAATATCGATAAGGAACAATTTGATGAAAGGTCGAACATCCGGTGATGTTTTCTGCGTTGAAGTAGAATCTGCCTTAATTACAGAGACGCGTGAGAAAAATATTATCTCTCTCATGCCAAGCATCCCATCCAAACATGAGTTAGAGACAACCCTAGCAGATATTTTATATTGAATACCATTCAGTGATGAGGACACAGACGGTAGTATTTGTTCCTCATTTAAAACGGTGAACAATCGAAAATAACATACACTAGTCGTACCCACAAGCAAGTTTTGTAGTATTAGAGAAGAGACACGAAATCCAGCTCCCGGGATTTCAATCAGTATGTCGATCCCAGCCAGACGTGTAGCCAACTTCGTGTTATGATATGGACAAATATTCTGTGTCGATGTAACATTTGGCAATATGGTCGGCAGGGATTAATCATATCTATACAGTGCTGATGATTACAGTAATTATGAATACTATGGTAAAAATCTGTTAGATCTTAGTAATGTCTCAATCTGTGGCAGTGGCAGAATATGAAGCTGGCTATTATACTTTTATGGAGATTATGATATGGTAGTTACGACAAGACAGTTAAGACTGACAATACAGATAATAGAAATGGTTGCGATAATTCTTTTTTTTTTTTTGCAGTATTTTCCCCTGGTAGTTTTCACTGACTTTAGGGAACGCTTTAAAATTAAGTTATATTTCTAACCGTTACGTTCTACTTGACGTAAAGCACACTTTTTGTGGTTTACATTTGTGGGATTATAATAAACATAGGAATTTACATAGGGAATTACTCATTAACCTGCAACTTGAAATCAACAGATGTGATACCTTCTGGACAGAGTGCTGAAAAGAAGACCATAAAATATCGGATGAAAGGCAGACAGTACAGATGTTACACGGCTTGCAGTAGAATCTATAGAAAAACCAGACAAAAGACTCAAAGAGCAAGAAATTAGAGACATTGTGGATGCGACGGTGATTGCAACACCACACGCGAATCAGCAAATGCAATAGTTCCAAGCTCTGCCTATCTCTCTCTCTCTCTCTCTCTCTCTCTCTCTCTCTCTCTCCTCTCTCTCTATCTCTCTATCTATCTATCTATCTATCTATCTATCTATCCATCTATCTGTCAGTCTGTCTGTCTGTCTGTCTAACGTGGTTGTGTGTGTTGGTATGTGTATGTATATATATATAATATATATATAATATATATATATATATATATATATATGTGTGTGTGTGTGTGATGTATGTAATCTTTACCGTGCCGGGTAGAATGCTTGGCCGCGGTTCGTGAATCATTATTTTCTGAGATCGAATTCCGCCGATGTCGACTTTGCTTTTCACCTCTTCGGGATCAATTAAACAGGCACCAGTTGAACTCTCGTGTCGATGTAACTGATTTATATCCACCCCCGAAGCCGGCTGACATTGTGCCAAAACATATATATGTGTGTATGTATGAGTGTGTGTGTGTACACACGTTTGTGCATAAAAATTTTAACTATAAACATATATATATATATATATATATATAATTACAAATGAGGGCAGAAGAAAACATTTCGATGCCAATATGCTGAAAAAATACAATATTTCACTATAAATATAGTGAAATATTATATGTGTTTAGACGATATAAAGTCTATTTTTTCATCATATTGGCATAGAATTTTTTTCTTTTGTCCTTATTTATAATTGTCTAGAATTTTCATCTTCAAAGGTATTTATATTAGAAATATATATATATATATATATATATAAGGATAAGATCGTTAATTTAAATACCGATCTTATCAAGTGGCCAGCATGGGAACAAAAACCTACATAGGTAATAATTATTATTACAATTATAATTTAGCGTATCTGCGAGATATCACCACGCTGGAGATAGCAGCCAAAACTTGACTCTAAAACCATATTAAATGTTCATACATCACCAGAAGAGAAGACAAAAAGACAAAATAAACTAGCAGAAAATTACTTTTTGCTAGTTTATTTTGTCTTTTTGTCTTCTCTTCTGGTGCTGTATGCATATTTAATATAGTTTTAGAGTCAAGTTTTGGCTGCTATTTCCAGTGTGCATATATATGTGTTGAATATATATATATATATATATATATGTTTATAATGTCTACGTACTCACAGACAGACACATATATATTCATAAATGTACTTAGTGATATTTGAATTACATAATACATGGCTTTGAAAACAGCCTTCCGCATTCAGAGATATTTATGATACTCCTGACGATACTCCTCTATTTGCTTCTTTGTACATTCCGAGATTGGATGGCGCCAGTTATAATACATAAGGATCGCAAGAACACAATGCATAGATTCCTTCGTCACTCTCTCTCACTCTCTTTCTCTCTCTCTGCATGCATGCCTGTAGAAAAATACACACTTATACAACACACTCCTACAATGAAAGACATTGCGGCTGCTTTTCAGCCACCTGTGCAGGGGTAAACAGTGTCATATACTAGGTATACCCGTTTATGCTTGCGAACACACAAACACACGTTTGGACTATAGGAAGACAAGTTTAGCTACATATATTTAAATACTCTATCATACACATAACCCACCTCATTTACACACGCACATGCATATATATATATATATATATATAATATATATATATATATAATATATATATGTATGTATATATGTATATATGTATATATGTATGTATATATATATATATATAATATATATATATATATATATATGTATGTATATATATATATATAATATATATATATATATATATATATATATATATATATGCATATACATACATATATACACACACATACACGTAGGAATACACATAAACATACTAACACACACGCTTACTCTTTGGAAAATAAGCATATAAAATATTGAATTCTGATGAGACTCGTACACGCAGTTATACACGCATGCGCATACAAATATGTATACACACGTATATGCAAAAGTCACCGTAACATACATACATGCTCTGATATAGAGAGATACATACACACACATGTACACACACACACGTGCTCGCTTGAACATACAAACATGTGTGTGTTTGATGATATATGTAAGCACGCATATCATCATCGTATTCATCATCATCATTTAACATCCATTTTCTTCCATGTTGGCATGAGGTTGGTGGTTCTGTGTCTGCCCTGATATTATCTCTGCAGCTGGATACCCATTCTAACGCCAACCACTTGACTGAGGATACGGGTGCATTTTCTACGAATTATCTCTATGTACAGAAAACAGAAATGCGCTTACGAGCAATTGCTGAATCCAGAAAACTATAAACAGTTTCTTCACACCCCTATGTGTGTACGTGTGTGTGTGTGTGTGTGTGTGTATTCGACAATTTTTTTTTTTAGTTTTTAACCTACAAGTCCATTCACAAGAATTTGATTGACCTGAGGTTTTAAAAGAAGGCACTTGCCCAATGTGCCACGCAGTGGGATTGAACCCAGAAATATGCAGTCGTGAATATCGAACAGTACATCACTATTTATGCCACATAACTATTCGGGCATTTAACCGAGATTATTTCCTTCCACGATTAATGAACTTGCCAGTATCGTTATTGCAGAAGCTGTTATATGTGCAATATTTGATTTCGGTTTAAAAATTAAATTCGTCAGAAGAATCTGTCTCGTTTGACATGCCCCCACATTCAAGCACAGAATGATGCCACGGTGTGAATGTTGATGATTCACGCACACATAACAAAGAATTAAAGCTTAACAATAACTCGGAGAAAGACAGCATACACACACAAAACAGTAGCATAAAAATACGCAATTTATAAAATGACCCTATCGCATTTCCGTCAAAAGGAAACGTTAAATAAATCATATGATATTGTGTAACAGTATTCCAAAATTATAGTTCAAAATAATAT
>NW_021836055.1:17500-25755 GCF_006345805.1 Octopus sinensis
ATATATATATATATATATATATATATGTACAAGGTTATTTAAACAGGATGAACCGATTTCGTTACGCAATATTTTAATTAGGAGAAGCAATAGAAAACTCCAGCTAAGTCACAAGTATTTACTCACAATCAAGTTTTGTTTAGTCTCTTACAATTGTTTAATGTGGCTACCACCTGCAGCACCGGCAACATCAATGCGATAAGAGAATTCCTCCCAGACGTGTATCTACTTGGGCTGCGAGATCCCCCAGTTTTTTTTTTTTTTTTTTGTGGAGACACGTAAAAGATCGTGTTTATGTTCCACCGCTACCCACTAATATCTATGACCTTAAACATCGAATAACAATAGCGATCAACTCAGTCGATCGTGATAGGCTGATATGCATGAGGGAGGAATTCTCTTATCGCATTGATGCCGCCAATGCCGCAGGTGGTGACCACATTGAACACTTGTAAAACAGGAAATAAAAATTGATTGTGAGTAAATACTTGTGACTTAGCTGGAGTTTTCTATTGCTTTTCCTTATTAAAATATCGCGTAATGAAATCAGTTCATTCGATGTCAATAACCCTGTATATATATATATATATATATATACAGTGGGGGGGGGAATAAATATTCGTACATGTCAAAATTCTTTATTTATTTGGGATGGAAGCACTCCGTCGGTTACGACGACGAGGGTTCCGGTTGATCCGAATCAACGGAACAGCCTGCTCGTGAAATTAACGTGTAAGTGGCTGAGAACTCCACAGACACGTGTACTCTTAACGTAGTTCTCGGGGATATTCAGCGTGACACAGAGAGTGACAAGGCCGGCCCTTTGAAGTACAGGTACAACAGAAACAGAAACAGGAAGTAAGAGTGAGAGAAAGTTGTGGTGAAAGAGTACAGCAAGGATCACCACCATCCCCTGCCGGAGCCTCGTGGAGCTTTTAGGTGTTTTCGCTCAATAAACACTCACAACGCCCGGTCTGGGAATCGAAACCGCGATCCTATGACCGCGAGTCCGCTGCCCTAACCACTGGGCCATTGCGCCTCCACTTTATTTATTTAATCTCTAATGAACATAAATGGGATATACCAATACTATATATGCATACACAAGTATAAACTAAGAATATGCAAAAGAAATTAAAAAATTATAGTAACTAAGGAATTTATATACAATTATAAATATTTCGGGGTGAAGTATTCGTACCGAATATATTTATGATTTTCTATGCCACAAAATACAGTTAAAATAATTTTTCGTTTGTTCCAATTATCTTATCAGTTGTTATTTTTAAGTGTGAAAACACTAGCTTCTTCATTCAGCATTGAGACAACATAAAGTAGTATCGTAATGATTAAGGCGGCGAGCCAGCAGAACCGTTAGCACGCCAGGCGAAATGCGTACCCCTATTTCGTCTGCCGTTACGTTCTGATTTCAGAATTCCGCCGAGGTCGACTTTGCCTTTCATCCTTTCGGGGTCGATTAAATAAGTACCAATTATGCACTGGGGTCGATGTAATCAACTTAATCCTCGTGCCTGTCCTAGTTTGTCCCCTCTATGTTTTGTCCCTTGTGGGTAGTAAAGAAATAAGTATCGTAATAATGGCAAACAGTAAAGAACTCACACATTTAATGAAAAACTTAATTATTGAACAGTAGAAAGCAGGTAAAAGTTATAGGAAAATATCAGAGACACTTTGTATTCCATTTTCTACCATATCTTCATGTATTTAAAGATATAAAAAAATCGGGAACTGTTGAAAACAGAATAAGATCCGATGCACCACGCAAGATTTCCCCTAGATCTTTAAGGAAAATGAAGCGAAGAATCGAATAAAAACTCAATGATCACCAGAAAGGAGTTGCTAGAAGATTTTTTAGCTTCAGGGACTAGTGTTACACTACGAACAATCAGCAATGAACTTCATATGAATGAACTGAAGACACGCTCTCCTAGAAAAACTCCGCTGTTGATTAAAAGGCATAGAGATGCCCGTTTAAAATTTGTTTATGAACATAAAGATAAATCTGATACATTCTGGGAAAATGTTCTATGGACAGACGAGTCTAAAATTGAATTGTTTGGACGAAATTCATGTAGCCATGTTCGGAGGAATGATGGTACCGCCTATTCGCCGAAAAACACAATTCCTACCGTAATCTTTGGAGGTGGCAACATCATGGTGTGGGGAGTGTTTCTCTGCAAATGGTACAGGCAATTTACATGTGATAGATGGTAGAATGAATGCAGAGATGTACCAAATATTGACAATGATTTTGGGAAAATAACTCTGTAGAAAAGCTTCAGTTTTGTGAAGGGTGGGTTTTACAACAGGATAACGATGCTAAGCACACGGCAAAGTCTACCAAAAAATGGATTGTCGATCACAATATAAAATTATTAGAATGGACAAGCCAGTCAACTGACTTGAACCTCATTGAAAATTTGTGGCATTATTTGAAAATTAAAATCCATTCAAGTGCCCCAACGTGCATTGCAGATTTGAAGTAAATTTGTCAAGAAGAATGGGAAAAAATTCCTAAAGAAACATGCAAGTCATTAATTAAGAACTACAAGAAGAGATTGGTTGAAGTGGAACTGAATAATGGTTATGCTACGAAGCATTAAATCAGAATTATCAGTTATTTATGTTCTGTACGAATACTTTTATCACCCCTAAATATTTATAATCATATACAAATTCCTTAGTTACTATAATTTATTAGTTTCTTTTGCATAGTCTTAGTTTATGCATGTGTATGCAAATATAGTATTGTTTATCCCATTTATGTTCATTCAAAATTAAGTAAATAAAGAATTCCCCATGTACGAAAATTTATTTACCCCTCACCCCAATGTATATATATATATATATATATATATTATATATAGATATATTATACATATTATACACTCCTACGGAGCATATACAAGGAGACTTAGTGAAGCTTAGTGAGAAGTTCTTTAAATTTTTGTGCAACATGCAAAAATTAGATGCCAAACTTCGTTCAAAATAATTCGGACTGATTTAAAATAGTTGGAACTCATGGAACAATGTAGTCAGAAACACGCATTTTCCGAGATAAAGACATCTATCTTGTCTCTAGAACGCTTTATAGCATATATCTATTTGGCAAGGGCGCCATTTCTTTCTAAATAACTAACATGAGCAGCAACAACAGCAGTTACCATCGTGACAACAGCAGCTAATAACACTAACAATAATGACACCACTAATTCTACCAGACAAGAGATATTACAGAGGCCGTATGTATATATGTAAGTATTATATGAGGATAATATATATATATATATATAATATATATTATATATATATATATATATATATATATATATATATATATGTCAAAACACTAGCTTCTTCATTCAGCATTGAGAAAACATAAAGTAGTATCGTAATAATGGCGAAAAGTAAAGAACTCACAAATTCAGTGAAAAACTGAAAAGTTGAACAGTGGAAAGCAGGTAAAAGTTACAGGAAAATATCAGAGAATACATACGGGCATCTCTATGCCTTTTAGTCAACAGCGGAGTTTTTCTAGGAGAGCTTAATTTCAATTCATTCCTATGAAGTTCATTGCTGATTGTTCGTAGTGTAACACTAGTCCCTGAAGCTAACAAATATATATGTATATATATAACAAATATATATATATATATATAAGCAATAAAGGGTTTAGCAACGAATTGCCTTACCACATACCGAATTTAGAAATAGCAGTCAAAGAGTTATAGCTATTTCTTCTACTAAAAAGGGAGATCTCAGTAAAAACAGCAATTGGAAGGCAGACACAAACAGGTAAGAGAGAATGAATTGACGGCAATCTATCATACAATTTTAAGTTATCTACGGACGCACGTTTCGAAATCAAGTTTTTAGGAAAGCATAAGAATTAAATATTAAATAATTCTACCTTACCAAAACTTCTTTTCTCTTCAGCGTAGAATACTATAATCATAAATGATTATATATTGAATTTTGAGATACTAGAAGGCACCAACTCAACTCAGTATCAGAGCGAGCTAGAATCCGCAACTAGTATCACCAAATTCAATGTGTGAATGAAAAGATTGTGTCACCAGCCCCTTCCCACCCGCGTGTAGCCAAAACAAGTTCACCCTTCATTATTACGGATAAACATATTTTATCTCAGTAGATGACCACAGCATCTTGTTTAGCATTGCACATGTATATACGGAGACACAACCTGGTCTTTAAGGTTATATTCAATGCTATGAAAAGCCAAATTGATCTCAACAGTGAAAATAAACCTTTGACACTACCAACTAGAGGTTTCATTACTTTCGTGCGCTCGGGACAGCGGAACCATTTTAAGAAGAGGAACAACAAAATTCCTGTGAGCGATGAAAAGTGGAATGGCTATGGGGGAGGTAACTGCAGATTTACCAGGGTGCCAGGGACTCTTTCCCATCCCAGTTACGAACAAAAACTGAACATTTTAATGCGGTGTAAAAGAAAGTTGTGAATCTAGTCGAGTGAGCGATTCCTCGTGAATATAACATGGACGTCGCCCGGGTTAGAAAGATTGACCGTTATGTAAACCTCCTCGAGGAATGTAAAGACGCAGGCTAGAAAGCGGAGCATTTTCTAATCGAAGTCGGATGTAGAGGGTGTGTTGGACACAGTGTGAGACGACTGTTGTTATCGTTAGTCAGAACTCATCGTAAAGTATATACCATCCTGAGAGATATCCAAACTACGGTGGAAAAAGGCTTGCCAATGGATTTGGTGAAAAAGAGACGATGTATTTAATAACAGTTGATCTAGTAAATGAGGTAGCACTTGCATGTGCAAGTTGTTTGCAACATATATATATACAAACTTATCAGTGCTAATAATATACACGTGGTAGATATGTACTATGAAGATGTGCATATTTGCACATAACTACATGTGAGTATAGATGCACATATACAGTCATGCATATATTAAATGTACATATATATGCGTTTATATACGTGTGCGTGCGTATGAGTGTACGAGTATAAATATATGTACATATGAATATATGAGTCCATCTACATCTATAGATCGACCTCATGAATATGTGTGTATATGTGTATATACAATTATTTTTGCAAATATCTTATACTAATATTTCACTGATACTGCGCAGATGTGCATACAATTTTGGTGAGTATAGACATCCATTTAGATATACATGCTTTGCTGTAAACGTACGTTTGCATGTATATGTGTATGAACTCATAAATGAATGCCTATGTGCACGTATATTTTAGAACATTTTTGTGTGTGTATAGCATTTACGAACACTATGAGTATATAGATATCTGTGTGCATTGACGTGTGTACGTGTATATGTGGGTGAAAAATGGATGTAAGCATGTATAGATATGCAACTATTGATCTGCAAGGCAATATGCCCATACATATATCTCAGTATACATACGCAAACAGAAATATATACATATATTAATATGTTCGCACAAACATAGCCGCATACACGAATACAGGCACCCGTATACACCTATGTATATAGAATATATGTTTAATTATTTTAAAGTTTCTATATGTTGCTGCATTGGAATAGCGGAGCATGTGTGAAAATGTGCTTCCATAAGATTCAATAATATTCGATATATGTGTGTGTATTGCGCGTGTGTGTTTCTCTGTGAGTGTATGTGCGTACTTGTGGGTGTGTATGTATAAAAATGCGCAACTTCTTTCAACCAGCCTAGGGAACACATTGCGTTTTATTATGCATGTCAAGTATTAACGGCTGCAAAATATTTTCTTTTGCTTTCAGATAAGTAGCTCAAATATATTTATAAACTTTCATGTACATACAGAGAGAGAAGAGAGATACATACACACATACACACACACACACACCCACATACATATACACATGCATATGTGAATAGCTGTGTGTATATATATGTGTGTGTGTGTGCGTGTGTGTGTGTGTGTGTTGTGTGTGTGTGCGTGCGTGTGTGTGTGTGTGTGTGTGTGTGTGAGTGTATGTGTGTGTGTGCGCGTGTGTGTGTGTGTGTGCATGTACTCATTTGCTGCCTTTACCTGGAGCCATGTTGACTCCTTTCCTTTAGGTCAAGATATAAAAAAATCATGATTGTATTCTCCGAACAGCTTGTCTTCCATTTTGTTTTCTGAAAAAGGTGAATTTATTAAACAGAAAAATATTACATATATATACATATATATATATATATATATATATATATATATATATAGATATATATATATATATATATATACGTGCGTGCGTCCATGTAATTCTGTGTGTGTATGCGCGTGTGTGTGCGTGCGTGGGTATGTGTGTGCGCGAGTGCGTTTGCGTGCATATATATGGATATGTGTATTTATATACCTCTGTATGGGTGTAAGCATACACACAACACACACCACACACACACATATATATATATATATATATAAATACACATACATACATATATATATATATACACGCACATACATAAGTATATACATACATACATATATATAAATACACACACATACACATATATACATACACATATATATATATATATATATATAATATACATATATATATATATATATATATATATATATATGGATGTATATGTATATGTATATATATATATGTTTGTGCATAAATGTATATGTATATGTGTATCATATGTGCATATTTATATTTTATATAAAACTTTTTTTTACAGAATATTGAATTTTGAATTTTCCTCTTCCTGTTGGTTAAATAATTGCTTTCTACTGCATCATACAAAGGACTGCTACTTCTCAAACTAATACTATCACAGCTGACCCTACTAATTTTGCAGTTATAACAATAAGCACTATAGTAGTAGCAGCAGCTGCAGCAGCAGCACTAGCAGCAGCAGCAGTAGTAGTAGTAGTAGTAGTAGTAGTAGTAGTAGTCCTTTCTACTATAGGCTCAAATTTTGAAATTTTTGATGTAGGGGAAAATTTGATTACTTCGACCCAAGTACGTAACTGGTACTTATTTCATTGACCTCCGAAAGGATGAAAGTCAAAGTTGAACTCAGCAGCATTTGAGGCTCACCATGAGTACAATGTGAGGACTAATACAGAAAAGATCCTCAACTAGAAATTGGAAGTTCTACATGGAGAGATTTCTAGTTTTTTTTCAGGAGTGACTGTGTCCTAAATAGCTTGCTTACCAAGTAGCCTGCATGCTTCCCATGAGTCTTTGTTGTCAGTGTACACATGTGTCATTGTGTTGTGCACTGAAGAAGATAGACAGCAGTGTTTAGCCTGCCAAAAGAAGCTGCTGCAAGGTAAGACACTTGTCTCTTGGGTCAAGTGTGAATGTTGTTTGTTATTATATTTATTTATAAACAAGGAGTCCTCACTGGATTCAGGATGTTGGTCTGCTTGCGGTTCAGCAATATTGTTCACATAAAGTGAAAATTTTTTTATCAAAGTTATTCGCTGTTTGTAAATAGCGTGTATTTTTGCAACTACGTTTACCAATAATTGGAAACCTGTATTTCAAGTGGAGCAGTCCAGGTTCTAATCGGAGTACCATAGGGCTTGGAGTACGTGAATGTCCAAACGATTTTTTGCTGCGTTTTGCTGCGTTTTGCTGCATTTTGCTTCGTCTTTCTACCCATTCGTCCACGTGGTCGTCTGACAGTTGTCTACTTCCGCTATTTATGTTTCTTTCTCACTTATGTTGATATTGATATTGCCTTTAAATTTTAGCACAAGGTCAGCAATTTCGGGAAAGGGGGCTAGTCGATTACATCGATCCCAGTGTTTAACTGGTACTAATTTTATCGACCGCAAAAGGAATGAGAGACAAAGTCGGCCTCGGTGGAATTTGAACTCAAAACCTAAAGACGGACGAAATACCGTTAGACATTTCTACCTGTCGTGCTAACGATTGTGCCAGCTCGCCCTATGTTGATATTAACATTTGTTCCAACTTTTTACACAAGGCCAGCAATTTCGCGGAGGGGGTAGGTTGATTGCATCGACCCTAGTACTCAACTGGTACCTATTTTATCAACTCTAAAAGGATGAAAGTTAAAGTCGACCTCGGCGGAATTTAAGCTCACAGCCTTGAAGATGGACGAAATGCCGCCAAACATTTCGCCCGACGTGCTAATTATTCTTTTCTACTCTAGGCACAAAGCCCGAAAATTTGGGTGGAGGGGGCCAGTCGATTAGTTCCATCCCAGTACGCAACTGGTACTTAATTTATCGACTCC
>NW_021836056.1:7500-10000 GCF_006345805.1 Octopus sinensis
AACGTTACAACGCCGGGCGAAATGCGTAGCCGTATTTCGTCTGTCGTTACGTTGTGAGTTCAAATTCCGCCGAGGTCGACTTTGCCTTTCATCCTTTCGGGGTCGATAAATAAAGTACCAGTTACGCACTGGGGTCGATGTAATCGACTTAATCCATTTGTCTGTCATTGTTTGTCCCCCCTATATTTAGCCCCTTGTGGGCAATAACGAAATATATATATATATAGATATATACGAACGTAAGCGGACATAGGTATAACCGTATATATATGTTTCGCCATATATTATTTTCTAGTTAGCAGTATTACTACTCCTAGCTCTCTTCGAATACGATAACACTAACTTAATTTATCGCATTCCTTAAGCCAACTTCACCTTTCCAATCGTTCACCTTTTCCACAAATCATTCCAAAGTGTTACATCAGCCGCTCAATCAATCATCATTTCTAAAAGATGTAATCAATGTCTTCGTATTCATGTTATCTGTCTAAAAATGTCGGCAGCTGTCAGTCAGCCATTAACGTAGTTTTGCGTTTCATTTCCTTAATCAATTTTTCTCACATTCGTCATTTTTTTTAACACATCCTTTAACTTTGTGCAGAACAGTATTGCAATATTAGGACTGAATCGCAGCTGAATATTTCAGAGATGAAATATTATTGTTTATCATAATATTGTTTTTGATGTTGTAGTTGTTGTTGTTGTTGTTGTTGTCGGTGTTAGTGTTATAGTAAAGTTAGTGCAGCGATGCTCTCACCAAACAGCCGTGTTCTAGCCATGGATATCCCGCAAATATTTTCTCTGAGAATATACATCTATTTCTTTACTACCCACAAGGGGGGGGGGCTAACCACAGAGAGGACAAACAAGGACAGGCAAATGGATTAAGTTGATTACATCGACCCCAGTGCGTAACTGGTACTTAATTTATCGAAAGGATGAAAAGCAATGTCGACCTCGGCGGAATTTGAACCCAGAACGTAACGGCAGACGAAATACCGCTAAGCATTCCGTCCGGCGCGCTAACGTTTCTGCCTGTTCGCTGCCTTTCTCTGAGAATATATATCGATAGAGTCCTGAACCGTGTCAAGCTGTCCAAGATATTAATCCTGCCCTAACAGCGCCGTTTGCGCTGGTTCGGTCAGATATACAGTATGTTGGACCGGAGGATCTCAAAAGACCCTCATCCGTATCGGGAATTTGGCACCGACACAAGAGCACGACTACGACCTCGTCATTTTTTCAAGGATGTCTTCCAGAAATATATGAAGTTAATAGATCTGTGCATCATTAGATAGAAAGAGGTCGCAAATGGTCGCTCACGCTGGAAAGAAGTAATACGCAAGCGGATGGAACGACGGGAAGAAAGGATTAGAGGCAAAGTCGACCTCGGCGGAATTTGAACTCAGAACGTACAGCAGACGAAATACCTATTTCTTTACTACCCACAAGGGGCTAAACACAGAGGGGACAGACAAGAACAGACAAACAGATTAAGTCGATTATATCTATCCCAGTGCGTAAGTGGTACTTAATTTATCGACCCCGAAAGGATGAAAGGCAAAGTCGACTTCGGCGGAATTTGAACTCAGAACGTAGCGGCAGAAGAAATACCTATTTCTATACTACCCACAAGGGGCTAAACACAGAGGGGACAAACAAGGACAGACAAACGGATTAAGTCGATTATATCGACACCAGTGCGTAACTGGTACTTAATTTAATCGACCCCGAAAGGATGAAAGGCAAAGTCGACCTCGGCGGAATTCGAACTCACAACGTAACGCAGACGAAATACTGCTAAGCTTTTCGCCCGGTATGCTAACGATTCTGCCAGCTCACCGCCTTGGCTGTTCTAATATTAAACAGCAACTGTATTGCGTGTGCCCCTCAATTACCTTTGAAATATTCTTTATTTTTACTGTGAAGTTTATATATTGTAATTTAGAATTCCAGATGGTATGGTCACGACTGGAAAGGCTTTGAATACAGACCTATTAAATGAAGGTTGATCAAATATTAAACAGCAACATTGTTGTGTTTGGCCATCAATTAATTTTGAATATTTCCTTATTTTCACTGTGAAGTTTATATATTTATCTTAATTTAGAATTCCCGATGGTATGGTCACGACTGGAAAGGATTTGAATATAGAGATATTAAATGAAGGTTGATCAAATATTAAACAGCGACATTGTTGTGTTTGGCCCTCAATTAATTTTGAATATATCCCTATTTTTAATATGAAGCTTATATATTTATTTTAATTTAGAATTCCCGATGGTATGGTCACGACTGGAAAGGCTTTCAATACAGGGATATTAAATGAAGGTTGATCAAATATTAAACGGCAACTGTACTCCGTTTGGCCCTCAATTAATTTTGAATATTTCCCTATTTTTAATGTGAAGTTTATATTTTTTGCAATATTGTTTATTAAGTTTCTATATTTCGCAATTTCACGATATTCTTTGGAAGATTTCCATCGCACATCCAACAA
>NW_021836056.1:15000-25758 GCF_006345805.1 Octopus sinensis
ATTGTGGGTTCGAATCTCAGACTGTGTTTATGAGCGAAATACCTAAGCTTCCGGCAGAAGGTGATGACGAACTTCTGCTGACTGTTTCGCCACAACTTTCTTTCACTTTTTCCTCCTGCATCTTGCAGCACACCTGCGACGGATCGGCGTCCCGTCCAAGTGGGGAACCTATACGCCAAGGAAACCGGGAAATCGGCCCTTATGAGCCAGGCGTGGCTCGAGAAGGAACAACACTCGTGGCTGAAAAGATATGAGATGGTCTGTCATGTATGATTCGTGGACCAATATCTTCTGTATCACATGTGATACACCCACCCGTCATAGGTAGAGCGTTAAGGTGTTAACAAAACCGCAAGTGTCGAGGTGAGAAAACTTAAACGAGAGTCGTACAGATATAGTTTGACAGCAGAAATCCGATTCAAGTACCTTAGTGTGGTTTAGAAAAACGCTTGAAAATATTTTTGGAGCTATGTAAATGTAGCAATATATTTTTGTAATCACGTGATAGGCCAGATAATCGGATACTGTTGTACAAAGCTGGTCACAATGCGCTTTCCATTGTATCAGCTTCCGAATGATTTACTGGCTAGGCGAACAGGCCAATAGTCTCACCTGTTCGAAAACCTATTCCATTGCAGGGCAACCCTTTTGTAGTTGAGCGGATTGATGCAACGTGAAATGATCTAAATGATCTAACGTTTTTGAGCGCAACCTCTTAACCACCAGGCCACAAGCTGCATGCATTTTTATAATGAATATCTAATAGTTTATAAGAAAGTAATAAATTCAACCTTGGAATATTTTGTTATAAATATAGGCTAAAAGGTAAGATATATATTTGCTATTGGTTTGTATCACGCAAGAGTGGCTGTGTGGTAAGTAGCTTGCTTAACAACCTCATGGTTTGGGGTTCAGTCCCACTGCGTGGCATCTTGGGCAAGTGTCTTCTCCTATAGCCTCGGGCCGACCAAAGCCTTGTGAATGGATTTGGTAGATTTGGTATTTGTATATATATATATATGTATGTGTGTGTATATATTTGTGTGTCTGTGTTTGTCCCCTCCAACATCGCATGACAACCGATGCCGATGTGTTTACGTTCCCATAACCTAGTGGTTCGGCAAAAGAGACCGATAGAATAAGTACTAGGCTTACAAAGAATAAGTCCTGAGGTCGATTTGCTCGACTAAAAGGTGGTGCTCCAGCATGGCCGCAGTCAAATGACTGAAACAAGTAAAAGAGTAAAGAATAAAGAGTATGTGTGTGTATATGTTTGTGTGTCTGTGTGTTTGTCCCCACCAACATCGCTTGACCACCGATGTCGATGTGTTTACGTCCCCGTAACTTAGCGGTTCGGCAAAAGAGACCGATAGAATATGTATTAGGCTTACAAAGAATAAGTCCTGAGGTCGATTTGCTCGACTAAAAGGTGGTGCTCCAGCATGGCCACAATCAAATGACTGAAGCAAGTAAACGAGTAAAAGAGGATCACATCCACTACAGAAAAAAAGTGTAAGAAAAAATTGCAAATCACGAATTTGAAATCCATATTTTTTAAAAGAAACCTTGGCTTCTTAATTTCTGGTGACTGTGTTGCGTATTTTTTGTTCAGCATCGATATCACGTGATTGACCTCCGTTCCGAATCTAATTCTGGTGAGGGTTTTATTTGTGCACAAGTTTGCAGTATAAATGTTTTGTGGCGTATAAATTCATGCTAAGAATTTCTACATTCGTGGACATATACATACGTACATACATACATACATACATACATACATACATACATACATACATACATACATATATGCATACATACATACATGCATACATACATACATACATACATACATACATGCATACATACATACATACATACATACATACATACATACATACATACATACATATATGCATACATACATACATACATACATACATACATACATGCATATATACATACGTACATACATACATACATACATACATACATATATGCATACATACATACATACATACATACATACATACATGCATATATACATACATACATACATACATACATACATACATACATACATACATACATGCATACATACATACATACATACATATATGCATACATGCATACATACATACATACATACATACATACATACATGCATACATACATACATACATACATACATACATACATATATGCATACATACATACATACATACATACATACATACATACATTACATACATACATACATACATACATACATACATACATGCATACATACATACATGCATACATACATACATGCATACATACATACATACATGCATACATAACATACATACATACATACATAATATATGCATACATACATACATACATACATACATTACATACATGCATATATACATACATACATACATACATACAACATACATACATACAACATACATACATACATACATACATACCTATATGCATACATGCATACATACATACATACATACATACATACATACATGCATACATACATACATACATAATACATACATACATTATGCATACATACATACATACATACATACATACATACATGCATATATACATACATACATACATACATACATACATGCATACATACATACATGCATACATACATACATGCATACATACATACATACATGCGTACATACATACATGTACACATACATGCATATATACTTATATACATACATACATACATATTTACATGCATGCAGGCATACATGCATACATACATACATACATACATACATACATACATACATACATACATACATACATATATACATGCATGCAGGCATGCATGCATACATACATATATACATAAAACTGAAGATCTGCGAAAAAGAGAATACCTGAACTATTGAGAAATCTGCTGTTCCTCAATAGAGATTACAAGTTCAGGTTTATACCTGTAATTATTGATGTCTTGAAATATGTAAGACACTGCCTAAATACCAATCTTGAGAAATTAGGCTTCTCAAAACTAGAAAGGAGAAAGCTGGTTTAAAGACTACAGATCCAATCCATCACTGAAACTGTAAAAATCTGTAAAACTTTCCAAAAGTTTATCATTTAGGTATGTATGAGGATGTCTAGATATGTAACTATATGCACGAGAATATATACATGAAGCAAAGCGTACAAATCGGCACATATACATACATACATACATACGTACATACATACATACAAACAAACAAAAATACCCTGTTGATGCTGTAATTCCATTGAAGGAGCCTTGAATCTCGGTTAGAAACCGACTCTTTCTCTATTGGCAAGAAATCTTGAAATAAGACTGAACAATGACATACATATATACATACATAGATACATACAAATCCATACAATAACTGTCCTCAGTGTTTCCTCTAAACAAGAAAACACATAAAACAAGGCACTTTAGAACAACACAAACAGCCTTCGCTTCGACATTCCTGCTAAAAGTAAGAGGCATCAATCCATCACTTAATGCTACAAAACAGAAAATTCCATGGATAGAAAATTAGCTTGTTGACATGAAACACTGCCTGCCTTTCTTCATCGTCGCAGAAATCCACTTAAACAAAACTAACATGGAGGCCGAGGTAAAAATATAAAATATAAAAGAAATACTCACAATCATCCGTGCAGACTGCACAGACCGAAAGAGAAGAGGAACAGCCATTTTCTTCCATGATTCTTTTACTATAAGTACCAAGGAAACATTTTCCAATAGTTACTGTGAATCCATCCAAATTTAATGACATAACCATTGTCAGTCTCTTCAGGCCTCTTAAACCTCCTCCACAGGTTTATGAAGTGTTCTTCAAAATAATCAAGTCCTTTCTTCAAAAATGCAACTCCAGGAACCTACTGGTAATGGCCGATTATATAACATATAAAATGGCTTACAAAAGTTCTGAAGTGAGTTTACTGCTACACCAGACAAAACGGCAGCAGAATTACTTTGTAATTTAATGAATGAAATTTTCCTAAACCTGCTAGTACTTGAACCAACATGACGAGATTAAAGGAACCTGATTATGATATTAAAAATCCTCTGTAGCTTCATCCATAGCATTTCAGTTGGGAAAACTCTCGTCTGGGACCACGGCATTATATTCTGCAACCTTAGTTTCCGGCATGCCAAAACCGCACATATCACTCTTAAGCTATGGTACCTATTCGACATCGAGTTTCATTAAGTAGAATGGAGAGCAATCAGAAAAGATCTGTCACTTGGGGAGGAGGAGTCAGTCGATTAGATCGACCCCAGTACGCAACTGATACTTAATTTATCAACCGTGAAAAGATGAAAGGCAAAGTCGGCTTCTGCAGAATTTGAACTCAGAACGTAACGGCAGACGAAATACCGCTAAGCATTTCGCCCGGCGTGCTAACGATCCTGCCAGCTCGTCGCCTTACACTTACTCTAATATTGTAACATCAGTGCTTTGGGAACATTGTCTCTTGCACAGACTCAAAACACGCACCTACGGAACTCACAAGGGAGAACAGAAATAGACTCCCGAAATGAGAAATAAACACATTTGTTGCTAGCATTGTTTTTTCGGTGAGTGGACTGGAAAATGTGAAATAATGTGTTCTGCTAAAGAACACAAAATGACAATCAGTGTGGAAATCGAACCAATGATCTAATGAGCGTTATTCGAAAACCTTAACCACCAGGCTATGTACCTATACATATAGACAGACAAATACACATTCACACACCGGTATAGGCACACACATGCACACTCACACACACATTCAAACGTCGGCATAAACACACACATACACATTCACACACCGGCATAAACATACACACACACATTCACACGCCAACATAAATACACACGCACACACACACGTCAGCATAAACTCACACGCACACACACACGCATTCAGAGCCCAGCATAAACACGCACGCGCACACACACACTCACACATCAGTATAAACACACAGGCACACATTCACACGCCAGCATAAACATACACGCACACAGACATTCACACGCCGGCATCAACAAACACGCACACGCACACACACACACACTTTCACACGCTAGCATAAACACAAATACAGACGTACACTAACGCAATAACATACCCGAACACACACACACAAACAAACAAACAAACCAAACAAACAAACACTATCCGTTTCCAGAGTTCCATTTCTCCGAAACAGCGCCAAGAATTTCCACAGATATTTAAAGCTATTCGCTGCGTTCACTGAACCGTAAAATTATGGAGAGAACAGAATTTTAAGTAAATGTTAATTTTTATCTGAATTTGGACAATGAATGACATTGTGATAAATTCAATTGATTTCTGTTATCTTCAGGAAAAAAATATTGAAATCTAAATTATCAATTCTACACATACACAAATATACACGTAAAAATAAATGTGACGTTAGTATAAACATCTATACATATACATGCATATACATACGTGTATATACATATATATGTATATATATATATATATATATATATATATATATATATATATAATATATATATATATATATATAATATATATATATATATATATAATATATATATATATATATATATACTTACATAGGCACACATATATATCATTATATTCTCTTACTTGTTTCACTCATTTGTCTGCGGCCATGCTGGAGCACCGCCTGTAGTAGAACAAATCGAACCCAGGACTTATTTTTTGTAAGCTTTGTACATTTTCTATCGGTGGCTTTTGCCGAACGGCTAGGTTACGGGGACGTAAAGAAACCACCATCGGTTGTCAAGCGATGGTGGGGGTGACAAAAACAGACGCACAAAGATATACAACAAAAACATACACGGCGGTGTTCGTTCAGTTTCCCCTCTACCAAATCCAGTCACAGGGCTTTGGTTTGCACGAAGCCATAGTAGAAGACACTTGCACAAATTCTGCTCCTGTGTAATTTTCTTTGAGAAAGGACCCTGTCCGAAACGTCTGAATTGTTCGCTTCACAAGGAAATTTCACTGTACATATTTGAGGATTACAGCATATACTTGTATATATATATATATATATATATATATATATATATATATATATATCTGTAAGGAGCTGGTACGATAGACTAGTGACCCGGATGCCATCTTAACCCTGGTATGCTACTCTTTAGAAATCGAATCACGTTGTAGTTTTGTAGGAGTAATAAACATAATATATATATACATATATATAATATATATATATATATTATATATATATATACTGAATGCAGAAATATAACAAAAATGCGCATATATATGCTGTTGATAACAAGTGCTGCTCGGAAGAGCTGCTGTTTTCGTGTGTGTAGCTATCTATCTAATTATCTATCTACCTGTTTCAACCTTTCTGTAAATACATGCATACAGTACACAAACACACACACACACACACACACACATATATATATATATAATATATATATATATATATATAATATATATATATATATATATATATATATATACACAATCTTTCGTATATACATACAAAGGCTACCCGATAGTTTGGAATACTTAGGACAGCTCTAGCCAACGGTAGTGCAAACAAGTTGTAAAACGATAAGCAATAAATTACATTCCAAATTTGGAAAAGAACTCTGCGGATTATCAGGTCAATATATTGGTTTAAGAATCTCACATTTTATCGCTGAGGTTTGATCACGGCCAATAAAATTTGTATTGATTAGGCGGTAGATCTTCACAAGAGATATCTATCTTGTACACTCCTCACACTCTCCAAACCGTCTAAATTACCCAAGCTAAACATTATTAAACATCTAAACGATCGGGAGATAGAAGTTCATCTTTGTTGCCATGCACATGCTAGAAATAGCAACCAAATACCTTCTACTTATCTTACTTTCATTTAGATATAGTATATCTAGGACTAATTTGATATTGTAATCTTAAATCGATTATATATGAATGAAAGACCAACTATTTAGGAGTTAGTATGCGCATCATTTAAATTCTGCTGTATAGCGATAGACCGGACAGATAAATATCAATATTAGTAATTCCTGTCACTATATCTTGCATAGGATATGCACAAGAGACCTCAGACTGCTCTAAAAGAACCACAGGACTTCCTGATATCATAGTAGTTGATATCATAATAGCGAGCCGGCAGAATTGTTAGCACGCCGGGCGAAATACTTCATCGTATTTCGTCTGGCGTTATATTCTGAGTTCAAATTCCGCCGAGGTCGACTTTGCCTTTCATCCTTTTGGTGTCGATTAAATAAGTACCAGTTACGCACTGGGGTCGATGTAATCGACTTAATCCCTTCTCCTGTCCTTGTTTGTCTCCATTTTTAGCCCCTTGTGGGCAATAAATAAATAAGAATCGTTAGCAAGCCGGGCGAAATGCGTAATCATATTCCGTCTGTCTTTATGTTCTGAGTTCAAATCCCACTGAGGTCGACTTTGCCTTTCATTCTTTCGAAGTCGATGAAATAAGTACCAGTTACGCACTGGGGTCGATATCAACCACTAGTCCTCTTTCCCAAAATTTCCAAGGCCTTGTGTGTAGAATCAAAATAGCTATAATAATTTAAAATATATTTTCAAATCTCGCTTGGGATTAGATGAAAAAATAAAACAGTGTGTTGTCATGGAATGGAAGCACTCCGTCGGTTACGACGACGAGGGTTCCGGTTGATCCGAATCAACGGAACAGCCTGCTCGTGAAATTAACGTGTAAGTGGCTGAGCACTCCACAGACACGTGTACCCTTAACGTAGTTCTCGGGGATATTCAGCGTGACACAGAGAGTGACAAGGCCGGCCCCTTGAACTACAGGCACAACAGAAACAGGAAGTAAGAGTGAGAGAAAGTTGTGGTGAAAGAGTACAGCAGGGATCACCACCATCTCCTGCCGGAGCCTCGTGAAGCTTTTAGGTGTTTTCGGAAAGAGTACAGCAGGGATCACCACCATCCCCTGCCGGAGCTTCGTGGAGCTTTAGGTGTTTTCGCTCAATAAACACTCACAACGCCCGGTCTGGGAATCGAAACCGCGATCCTATGACCGCGAGTCCGCTGCCCTAACCACTGGGCCATTGCGCCTCCACTGTTGTCATAGTATTTAATCTCCCACGTCCTTCATTGGGGACGAACCACTTCAGTACTTCATTGCAAGTTTCTACAACACCACGGAATACTTGGCAGTGTCTATGCTGGATTCTTCTATGTCCACCATCACGAATCATACCACGACTTCTCTTCAGCTATCAGTGGAAGAAGTAGAATTCAAAGACTGTCCTTTGAAGAAGAGTCGTCTCACGACTAAGCTGCCATTTTTACGTTCTAAATATTTTTTTATGACTTAACAGCCATCTTGTAATATCCAAACGGTCAGTGTTTTTACGACTCGAGGCTGCCATTTCTGCGAAGTTCAAACGACCAGTTTCTTATGGCTCGTCTTATGTGATGTAGAACATATTCCAGGATATTTACGAACGAAAGCGTTCTGCCTACGACGTGGTGTACAAATCTGAAGCCGCTTACGCAAGACATAAATGATAGGAACATTTTCCCACGGTATTCTTAATGAAGCCGATTATAGAATTACAACGAGCAGGGTATATTCAATTATCGTTTGTTGGACAAAATGCCAAGGTACAATATAAGATCGTTATACAAACCCACAACACTTTTTGTAGTAATTTCCATAAAATTTTAACATACGTGAGTCTAATTCATTATAAATATCTCTTGCTGGATACGGCGTTATCAGAAAATAGGAATACTAAAACAAAATTATAATAATATATGTGTGATTGTGTGTGTGTGTATACTATAATAAGATCTACAAGTCTAGTGAAATACATCTAGGCAAATTTTCCTCAGCGAAATATTTATTTAGTTCGCCATTTTTCAGTCTGTTAAAAACACTTGAACGGTTTGTTAATTGCGTTCGAAGCAGTCATCGTTTGAATGATAACGTGCATTAAAGGAAAAGGCAGAGGGGATAAACATACATAAAAAAAAACACAGGGGCAATAATATATTTGTTTACTTCCGACAAGGGGCTAAACACAGATGGGGCAAACAAGGATAGACAAACGGATTAAGTCGATTACATCGTCCCCAGTGCGTAACTGGTACTTATTTAATCGACCCCGAAAGGATGAAAGGTAAAGTCGACCTCTGCGGAATTTGAACTCAGAACGTAACGGCAGACGAAATGCGGTTACGCATTTCGCCGGCGTGCTAACGTTTCTGCCAGCTCGCCGCCCTCCAGAGGCAATAATAACTAACCTTACAACAGTCAGTGTCATACGCAAATTTATGTAAAACAGACTGGAATGGTTTGTGATGTGTCCGCTAGTCTACCTTTAATTTCCACTAAGATGTATTTTTTAAATGCGGTAAAAATGAGAAGGAAATCTGGAATCTACACAGTTACTGGAGGTTCTTAAGTTTTTTTCATAAAGATACAGTTTTTCGGGGACACATCGTATTTTGCTATATGCGCCTTTACATTCAAACTTCAGATTGGAAAATGGCGGAATAAATTAATATTTCGAGCAGGGAATCCCGGGTAGCTGTATTTCACAAGATTGTGTGGTTTTTATTATATTTACTCTCATCGCTTATCGAGAGCTATGCTACTTGTTGATATCTAAACACATTTGCGCGCGCGCAAGAACTCATATATATATATATATATATATACAGACATATATACGTGTATATGTGTGCGGGGGTGTTTGTTATTTTGTTATATAATAGAAATAATAACAATAAACTGGAAAAAGAAAGGTATTTTATTCAATGCTTTATGGGATATACTCACATTTCAGCATAATAGGTAAAAAAAATTACATTTTCCCACGTTATTTTTTCAAATGCTTCTATGTCCTATGTAGCGGTGACTGCCATACCTGTTCCTGCTTATTATTATTATCATCATCATCATTAGATTATTATTATTTTATTATTTTTATTATATTATTATTATTATTATTATTATTATTATTATATTATTATCATTATATTATTATATTATCATTATCATTATTATTATTATTATGTTGTCGTTGTTGTTGTTATTATTATTATATTGTATATATTATTATTATTATTATTGCTGTTGTTATTATTACTATTATTGTTATATTATATTATTATTATTATTATTATTATTATTGTTGTGTGTTGTTGTTGGTGTTGTTATTGTTATTATTATTATTATTATATTATTATTATTATTATTATTATCATTATTATTATTATTATTATCATATTATTATTATATTATTATCATTATCATTATTATTATTATTGTTGTCGTTGTTGTTGTTATTATTATTATTATTTTATTATTATTATTATTATTATCATTGCTGTTGTTATTATTACTATTATTGTTATTATTATTATTATTATTATTATTATTATTATATTATTATTAGTATTATAATTATTATTACTATTATTATTATTATTATTATTATATTATAATTATTATTACATTCATTATTATATTTTATTATTATTATTATTATTATTATAATTATTATTACTATTATTATTATTATAATAGTTATTGCTATTATTACTATTGTATTATTATTATTATTATTATTATTATTATTATATATTATTATTAAGGCAGCAAGCTGGAAGAATCGTTAGCACGCTGGGCAAAATGCTTAAGGCATTTCGTCCGTTTTCATGTTTATGTATTTGTGTGTGTATATATATATA
>NW_021836057.1:7500-15000 GCF_006345805.1 Octopus sinensis
GGAAACTGAAAGAAGCCCATCATATATATATAAAAGTGGTTGTGTGGTAAGTAGCTTGCTTACGAACCACATGGTTCCAGGTTCAGTCCCACTGCGTGGCACCTTGGGCAAGTGTCCTCTGCTATAGACTCGGGCCGACCAAAGCCTTGTCAGTGGATTTGGTAGACGGAAACTGAAAGAAGCCCGTCGTATATATGTATATGTGTGTGTGTGTTTGTCTATGTTTGTCCCCCCTTACATCGCTTGACAATCGATGCTGGTGTGTTTACGTCCCCATATTATTTCCTTCATTATTCCATACGAGCTCTAATAACCGTCTGGCGTCATTCGTTTTATTTCTCTCATTTTGTATTCAAATCTTCATTCGACAGTCTCTGTTGTCTCACAACATTTCATTTAATGTTTTATGTCGATAAGTTCTGATGAACGAATTAATTTTCCTCCTTTTGCTCATTAATTATTCTAATCAATACACATATAACATGCTTTGTGCTATCAATGCATATTTAATACGCTATACGTATTTGTGTATACACTCATTGCACTATTAATAATTCTAGTTCATATATTTCGCCATATTGTACTATCACCTTTTTTCTCTTCAGCTCCTGAGAGGCATCGTTATTTCGACTTTTGACAATTTATCTATTACATCATCCGCATGCATTTCCATGCGCATATGCAATAAGTTCTAGGTTCCTATGTATGGCACTTTTCATAGTGCAACATATAGGCGCGGGCGTGGCTGTCTGGTAAGTAGCTTGCTTTCCAACCACATGGTCTAAGGTTCAGTCCCACTGCGTGACAGATTCCTCAAGTGTCTTCCACTACAGCCTCGGGCTGTCCGAAGCCTTGAGACGGGATTTGGTAGACGGAAATTGAAAGAAGCCTGTCGTGTATATATACATACATATATATATATATACATATATATACATATATATATATATATATATTCATACGTACACACACACACACACACACATATATATATATATACATACATACATATATATATATATATATATACGTACATACATATATATATATATATATATATATATATATATATATAATCCAAACATGAAAGCACAAAAAAACACAACAACGCGAGGACGTGGAACAGATATAGTATTATTGGACGCTCAAGAAAGAAGGGAGCTCTTCGTCGGAAACATAGGAAAAGGAAAGATCCAGAGAACGGGAGACAGAGGGAAAAAAATCGCCAACGGTACACACGCGGTCACTGTTTTGGAGAGTCATTCTCTTTTAATACCTTATTAATTAACACACTCCCGGGTAAAATTTCCACTCATTTACTTATTTATTTTTCTAAAATTTTCGTTGCGTCTTGCAATCTTTTGAATGTATATATATATATATATATATATATATATATTACTTTCCTCTGTTATCTCCCATGTACCTTTCCATCTCTCTCTGTCTCTCTCCCTCCCTTGTTCCTTCCCTAATTCTTCAGTCCCTCTGCTCCCTACCTCTATCTGCTCCTCCCATTTGATCGGTATTCGGCCAAGCATGATCTTTCTTTCTTGGCCTGACCATCGCTCGCACAACACCTTATTTTCCTGTCTCCTGACTTCCAACTATTTGTAGCCGCAACGCTTCCACTTCACACGACATAAGTACCAGTTACGCACTGGGGTCTATGTAATCGACTTAATCCGTGTGTCTGTCTTTGTTTGTCCCCTCTATGTTTAGCCCCTTGTGGGCAATAAAGAAATAGGTATTTCGTTTACCGCTACGTTCTGAGTTCAAATTCCGCCGAGGTCGACTTTGCCTTTCATCCTTTCGGGGTCATAAATTAAGTACCAGTTACGCACTGGGGTCGAAATAATCGACTTAATCCGTTTGTCTGTCCTTGTTTGTCCCCTCTGTGTTTAGCCCCTTGTGGGTAGTAAAGAAATAGGTATTTCGTCTACCGTTACATTCTGAGTTCAAATTCCGCCGAGGTCGACTTTGCCTTTCATCCTTTCGGGGTCGATAAATTAAGTACCAGTTACGCACTGGGGTTGATGTAATCGACTTAATTCGTTTGCCTGTCCTTGTTTGTCCTCTCTGTGTTTAGCCCCTTGTGGGTAGTAAAGAAATAAGTATTTCGTCTGTCTTTACGGTCTGAGTTCAAATTCCGCCGAGGTCGACTTTGCCTTTCATCTTTTCGGGGTCGATAAATTAAGTGTCGATTGTGTACTGGGGTCGATCTAATCGACTGGCCACCTCCCCCAAAATTTCGGCCCCTGTGTCTAGAGTAGAAAAGATGCTACAAAACATGGAGAATTTGCAGTACGATAAAAGAGAAAACGAGGAGTGTATATATAAAGTTTAAATGACAGAGACATAGATTGATAAATTGTATTTAACAATAAGAAAACTCAAATATCATCACAAATTGTTTCGTAACTTAAAACATGTAGATAATTTATATTATCATATTTAATAATAAATTACAAATCAGCATTAATACAAGAGGCAAAAAATCTTTCAAGGTAATGGAGAATATAAGCTATGAACTGTTTTAGAAGGTTTTTTTTGTATTTTGCATTTTGTACACAAAACACACACACAGGGACACACGGAAAACGCACACACAAAGCTCACATACATACACATACACACATATACACACACAGACATGCACAAAACACATACACACATATACACACAACACATAGATATATACACACAATACACACATACACACACACACACAAAACACACACAGACACGCGCACATATAGACACAAAACACACAGATATATGCACAATACATACACACTCACAAACACACACACATACATTCATTTACTGACATATTTACTACATACAGGTAAACACACAAACATACTAAGACAAACACATATTATACATAAAAATAAACGCACACACATACACATACACGCACAAAACACACACATACAAACACAGACACAGACAATACATGCGCACACGCAATCATAGTTTCATGCGTTTTACTCTCTCTCTCTCTCTCTCCCTCTTTCACTCACTCCTCCCTCACTCTCAATCTTTCTCCTCCTCTCCGTTGTTTTTACGTATTTCTTAATTCTTTTATTATCTCCGTCTCAGCGAAGGCGGAGGTATTATTTTCAGTCGTATTTGTTTGTTTGTTTGTCCCTGGACAAGATATCTCAGCAACTACTGAATGGATTCGGATGAAACTTTCAGGGATGCTTAACCTCGTGACTGGCACGAACTGATTAGATTTTGGCATTGATCCGATACCGGACAAGGATTTCTTCTTTACTACATTTACTTTACTTTATATGATTACGATCTTACGTTAACTTTCAAGTCTTTCTCAATTATCTCCCTTTAGGCTGTAGCTATTTTGAAGGGTGAATTTGTTAACTTTGGTTTGTATTCGATAAGGATAAACTATTTCTTAGTTACTAATTTTTCTACACCCACCTTCACATTCCATGACCACCACTGTGATCGATCAGGTACCGGACAAGGATGCTGGATTATTTTTCCTCTACTTTCTTTAATTGTTGAGAGCAGTCGGGTTCATTTTTAGTATTCTCGTTTGTGAGAA
This sequence comes from Octopus sinensis, assembly GCF_006345805.1. NCBI lineage: Eukaryota > Metazoa > Mollusca > Cephalopoda > Octopoda > Octopodidae > Octopus > Octopus sinensis. The sequence continues at coordinate 11,072 of NW_021836057.1, forward strand.
CTGTCGAGTTCATTTCAGATATTCTCATTTTAAAAATCATCTCTGGCTAATCGTTGAGAGGACATTGGTGTTGCCTTAGCGGAGGTTTTTCGATCTCTGAGTGCTCTTGTTATTATTATTATTATTATTATTATTATTATTATTATTATTATTATTATTATTATTATTATTATTATTATTATTATCATCATCATCATCATTATTATTATTATTATTATTATTATATTATTATTATTATTATTATTATGATTATTATTATTTCATCATCATTATGATTATTATTATTATTATTATTATTATTATTATCTTATTATTATTATTATTATTATTATTATATTATTATTATTATTATTATCACATTATTATTATTATTATTATATCATTATTATTATTATTATATTATTATTATTATTATTATTATTATTATCATTATTATTATTATTATTATTATTATTATTATTATTATTATTATTATTTCATACTATAATTATTATTATTATTATTATTAATATTTTATTCTTTTACATGTATCATTGATTTTGACTGCGGTCATGCTGGAGCACCGTGTTAAAGGGTTTTTAAAACAAGAAATTAACACCATGACTTTTTTTTTATTTTTTTAAGTCTAGTTTCTTTTGCCGAACCGCTATGTAAACGGAAACGTAAATATACCAACATCGGTTGTCAAGTGGTGATGGTAGTGGTGGTATGGGGGATGGGGGACAAACACAGACACAAACACTACAAATATATATAGGCGCAGGAGTGGCTGTGTGGTAAGAAGCTTGCACACAAACCACATGATTCAGGGTTCAGTCCCACTGCGGAGCACCTTGGGCAAGTGTCTTCTACTATAGCCTCGGGCCGACCAAAGCCTCGTGAGTGGATTTGGTAGACGGAAACTGAAAGGAGCCCTTCGTATATACATATGTGTGTGTGTATGTGTATATGTTTGTGTGGCTGTTTGTCTCCTCAACTTCGCTTGACAATTGATGCTGGTGTGTTTACGACACCGTAAACCCAGCGCTTCGGCAAATCAGACCGATAGAATAAATAATAAGCTTACAAGGAATAAGATCTGGGGTCGATTTGCTCGACTAAAGTCAGTGCTCCAGCATGGCCACAGTCAAGTGGCTGAAAAGAATATATATATATATATATATATATATATATGTGTGTGTGTGTGTGTGTTGTGTGTATGTATATATGTCTGTATGTGTGTATTTATGTATGTATGTATGTATATATATATACGACGGCTTCTCTCAGTTTCCGTCTACCAAATCCACTCACAAGACGTTGGCTGACCTGAGGCTATAGTAGAAGACACTTGCCTAAGTTTCCACGCAGTGGGACTGAACCCGGAACCATGTGGTTGGAAAGCAAGCTTCTTATTTCTTTATTGCCCACAGGGGGCTAAACACAGAGGGGACAAAGAAGGACAGACAAACGGATTAAGTCGATTATATCGACCCCAGTGCGTAACTGGTACTTATTTAATCGACCCCCCGAAAGGATGAAAGGCAAAGTCGACCTCTGCGGAATTTGAACTCAGGACGTAGCGGCAGACGAAATACCAGTAAGCATATCGCCCGGCGTGCTAACGTTTCTGCTAGCTCGCCGCAAACATCTTATCACACAGCCGAGCTTGCGCAAGTTATAAATATCTTTTACTCAAACTTTGTCTCTTTCTTTCTCTCTCTCTCTCTCTCTCTCTCTCTCTCTCTCTCTCTCTCTCTCTTCTCTCTCTCTATCTCCCTCTCTCTTTCTCTTTCTTTTTCTCTCTTTTACTTGTTTCAGTCATTTGACTGCGGCCATGCTGGAGCACCGCCTTTAGTCGAGCAAATCAACTCCAGGACTTATTCTTTTGTAAGCCCAGTACTTATTCTATCGGTCCCTTTTGCCGAATCGCTAGGTTACGGGGACGTAAACACACCAGCATCGGTTGTCAAGCAATGCTAGGGGGACAAACACAGACACACTAACACATACACACACACACACATATATATATATATACATATATACGACGGGCTTCTTTCAGTTTCCGTCTACCAAATCCACTCACAAGGCATTGGTCGGCCCGAGGCTATAGTAGAAGACACTTGACCAAGATGCCACGCAGTGGGACTGAACCCGGAATCATGTGGTTGGTTAGCAAGCTACTTACCACACAACCACTCCTACGCCTATACTTTAAACAATTTCGGTAAGCGGAAACTGTAAAGAATCCCATAGGGTGGATTGCATCAGTAATAGATCCGGTACAGCCAGGCCATACACTGTCAGTTTTAGAATTACATTCATGATACGGCAAACTTGGAAAATACTCAGCCATTGGCAAACAAATACGTTGTATTTAGTTATGGTTGTGAACACTCCTCGTCGCAAACAGATGGAGGTCCTTTTTCATTTATGTGCATGTGTACATACGTGTGCCTACGTGTGTGAATGCGTGTGCGTTTGAGTGTCTGTGCGATGCGTGTGTTCATGTACGCTTGTATTTGTGTGTGTGTGTGTTTGTCAGTATATTTATGTGTATGTGTCTATGTGTGTGTATATATTTATTTGTGTGTGTTTTTGTGCGTTTCTGTGTGTGTATGTATGTGTGTGCGTGTGTTCCCGTGTGTATGTGTCTATGTGTGTGTTGTGTGTCGCTGTCACTCTATGTGTGTATATACATCGGATTTTGTTTGCTTATTTCTGTGTGTGTGTGTGTGTGTGCACCAGAGCCTGTATATGTATGTCTAGATATGTATGTGTCCTTGTGAACACTATGTATGTATATGAATGTATATGTCTGTATATGTGCGTGTGCGCTGTGTGTGTTTTGCGTATGTGTGTGTATGTATGTATGTACGTATGTATGTATGTATGTATGTATGCATGTATGTATGTATGTATGTATGTATGTATGTATGCATGTATGTATGTATGTATGCATGTATGCATGTATGTATGCATGTATGTATGTATGTATGTATGTATTATGTATGTATGTATGTATGTATGTATGTATGTATGCATGTATGTATGTATGTATGTATGTATGTATGCATGTATGTATGTATGTATGTATGTATGCATGTATGTATGTATGTATGTATGTATGCATGTATGTATGCATGTATGTATGTATGTATGTATGTATGCATGTATGTATGTATGTATGTATGTATGTATGTATGTATGTATGTATGCATGTATGTATGTATGTATGTATGTATGTATGTATGTATGTATGCATGTATGTATGTATGCATGTATGTATGTACGTATGTACGTATGTATGTATGTATTATGTATATATGTATGTATGTAAGTATGTATGTATGTATGTATGTATGTACGTACGTACGTATGTATGTATGTATATATGTAGATAGGTATGTATGTATATATGCATGTATGTACGTATGTATGTATGTATGTATGTAGATAGGTATGTATGTATATATGCATGTATGTATGTATGTACGTATATATATGTATGCATTTATGTATGTATATATGTATGCATGTATGTATGGAAGTGTGTGCATATGTGTGTGCGTGGTCTGTGTGTGTGTTTGTGTGTGCGTGTGCATAGAATCCTGTATCTCTTTGTTTAAGTATGTATGAGCGTGTGCCAATGTATGAGAATCTTTCTCTGTACGCGTGCGCTGTGTTCGCGTATGTGTCTGTGTGTGCCGTGTGTGAGTGCGTGTTTTCCGTGTGTGTGTGTGTGTGTGCCTTGTCTGTGTGTGTGTGTGTGTCGTGTGCGTGTGTGTACCGTGTGCATGTGTGCCGTGAGTATTTGTGTGTACGTGAGTGTGTGTGTATATGCCGTGTGTGAGTGTGTGTGTGTGTGCCGTGTGCGTGTGTGTGTGTGCCGCCCGTGTGTACGTAAGTGTGTGTGTGTGGTTGTGTGCGTCTGTGCGTGCGAGTGT
>NW_021836057.1:20000-25077 GCF_006345805.1 Octopus sinensis
ACCATCACCCACCACCACCACCACCACCACTATCACACTGCTATCACCGACCACGCCATCATCGCCACTACTACCCCCACCACCCCACCATCACCCCACCCACCACCACCACCACACACCACCACCCCCACCATCACCACCACCACCACCACCCACCACACTACTACCATCCCACCACCACCACACCACCACTATCATACTGCTATCACCGACGCCGCCATCATCGCCCCACTACTCCCCACCACCACCACCCCATCACCACCACCACCACCACCACCACCACCACCACCACCACCACCACCACCACCACAACCACCACCACACCACCACCACCACACCACCACCACCATCACCACCACCATCACCACCACACCACCACCACCACCACCACTACTACCATCACCACCACACCACTACTACCATCACCACCACCACCACCACACCACTATCACTACTGCTATCACCGACGCCGCCATCATCGCCACTACTACCACCACCACCACCACCACCATCACCACCACCACCACCACCACCACCACCCACCACCACCACCACCACCACCACCACCACCACCACCACCACCACCACCACCACCACCACCACTACTACATCACCACCACCACCACTACTACCATCACCACCACCACCACCACCACCACTATCACTACTGCTATCACCGACGCCGCCATCATCGCCACTACTACCACCACCACCACCATCACCACCACCACCACCACCACCACCACCATCACCACCACCATCACCACCACCCCACCACCACCACCACCACTACTACCATCACCACCACCACCACTACACCATCACCACCACCACCACCACCACCACTATCACTACTGCATCACCACCGCCGCCCTCATCGCCACTACTACCACCACCACCACCACCATCACCACCCCACCACCCACCACCCCCAGACCACCATCACCACCACCATCACCACCACCACCACCACCACCACCACCACTACTACCATCACCACCACCACCACTACTACCATCCCACCACCACCACCACCACACTATCACTACTGCTATCACCGACGCCGCCATCATCGCCACTACTACCACCACCCACCACCACCATCACCATCACCACCACCACCACCACCACCATCACCACCACCATCACACCAACACCACCACCACCACCACCAACTACTACAATCACCACCACCACCACCACACCACTACTGCTATCACCGACGCCACATCATCGCCCACACTACCACCACCACCACCACCACCATCACCACCACCACCACCACCACCACCACCACTATACCACACCACCACCACCACTATCATACTACTATCACCGACGCCGCCATCATCGCCACTACTACCACCACCACCACCACCACCATCACACCACCACCACCACCACCACCACCACACCACAACTACTACCATCCCACACCACCACCACCACCACTATCCACTACTGCTATCACCGGACGCCGCCATCATCGCCACTACTACCACCCAACACCACCACCATCACCACCACCACCCCACCACCACCACCATCACCACCACCATCACCACACCACCACCACCACCACCACCATACACCATCCCACCCACCACCACCACCACCACTATCACTACTGCTATCACGACGCCGCCATCATCGCCACTACTACCACCACCACCACCACCACCATCACCACCACCACCACACCACCACCACCTCACCACCACCCCACCACCACCACCCCACCACACCACTACTACCATCACCACCACCACCACCACCACCACTCTCACTACTGCCTATCACCGACGCCGCCATCATCGCCACTACTACCACCACCACCACCACCATCACCACCACCACCAACCACCACACCACATACACCACCAACCATCACCACCACACCACCACCCAACCACCATACTACCATCACACCACCACCACCACCACCACTAATCACTACTGCTATCACCGACGCCGCCATCATCGCCACTACTACCACCACCCCACCACACCACCACCATCACCACCACCACCACCACCACCATCACCACCACCACCACCACCACCACCACCACCACCAATACTACCATCACCACCACACCACCAACACCCACTATCACTACTGCTATCACCGACGCCGCCATCATCGCCACTACCACCACAACTATCACCACCACCAGGCACAACAACATAAATCATAAATCGCCATTTCAGCCTTTCCGCCATGCCTCACCCCTCGCAAACACATTCCCTCCATTTTCAAACCCGTCCATTTCTTCATATAATCCCTTTATTCACGAAAACCTTCTCCGTACCATTCGCCCCTACACACTTCCATTTTGCACATTATCACTCTTAGAGGACTTCTTTTCTATTTTTTTCTTCTTCTTTTTACCAACACTTGCGGTAAAATAAGCAATAATTTTTTACACGTTCTAATGTATGGTGTGTGAATTTTTTCTCTTCCTTCTATCTCTTCAGATTATTTTATACCATGGTGGTTGAATTCTCATCGATTTTACCCTTTTAAAAACAATTAGCTTAGATCGGATCCATTTTAGACACCGCATGCTCTATGAATTCTCAAAAAAAACCCATAACACGTCTTCACAAGCGAAGATATATATATATATATATATATATATCTAGCAGCATAGCCCGGCGTTGCCCGGGTATGTAAGAGCCCCTAGTAGGCAACGACTAATCCCAATCTAGTTCTTTCCCTCTAGGGAACGAAGGCGCATGAGTAGGTTGCAATGTCTTCTCTTCACTCGAATACGTCTGTGTATACGATGTTCCTAGCTGTTTCCCGACAGAAAATGTGTTGCATATAAAAAGCTTAGATTCTCGACCCCATGTCGAATTTATCGATTTTTTTTTTTCAGAACTGGGGGAACTTTTCAAAATTTTCGCTGCGTTAGTTTTGAATTATGACATTGGGCTATGTGTGTGTCAAGTTTCATCAGAATCGGTTGAAAGCCGTGGTCAGGGTGAGGGTACAACCTGACAGCCACACAGACACACAGACAGACAAACTGCCGTTTATATATATATATATACTCTTGTGCTCACCTTATAGTAGGTATGTATCTAAATTTTGTACGACTCTTACTCTTTCTTTTATTCCCCCTTCTCATTTTTCTTCCTTTCTCTCGCTCCCCCTCTCTTTCTTTAAACTCCCACTATTTCCCACTCTTTTATCTCCCCTGTACCTTTCCCTTTGTCTCTGATTCTTTTTTCCTAATCCTCCAATCCCGCTGTCCCTTACCCATCTCTCCTCTTTCCACGTGACCGCTGTCCGGCCAGCCATGATATTTCTTCCTTGGCCTGATTACTGCTAACCGTCAACACGTCTTGTGTCCATCTCCCATGTTCCTGCCTTTACGCTTTCACTTCATACTCGCCATCTCAATTTGAATCGTTCTCAGTCGAAAGACGCCTGTTGTTATTTATTGTTGTTTGTATTCCTAATTGTGTACCATGCTCTCCGGTTTTTTTTTTGTTCTCTTTACTCTTTTACTCTTTTACTTGTTTCAGTCATTTGAATGCGGCCATGCTGGAGCACCGCCTTTAATCTCGCAACTCGATCCCAGGACTTATTCTTTTGTAAGCCCAGTACTTTTTCTATCGGTCTCTTTTGCCGAACCGCTAAGTAACGGGGATATAAACACACCAGCATCGGTTGTCAAGCAATGCTAGGGGGACAAACACAGACACACAAACACACACACATATATATATATATATATATATATATATATATATATATACATATATACGACAGGCTTCTTTCAGTTTCCGTCTACCAAATCCACTCACAAGGCTTTGGTCGGCCTGAGGCTATAACAGAAGACACTTGCCCAAGGTGCCACGCAGTGGGAGTGAACCCGGAACCATGTGGTTGGTAAACAAGCTACTTACCACACAGCCACTCCTGCACCTGTTCGTTTAGTTTTTTTTCGTCTTTGTTGCCGTACACATTCGCTAGCTTTCATACAAAGGGGTCTAATGCTCTTAGCTTAGCATTTTCGGGGGACAACCAGATCGAATCATTTCAAGTGTAACTGTCCGAAATGGACGTGACTTCTGGTACGAGACTGATAAAAAAAAAGCCAACAATGACCCCCCTTTTTTTTTGCACGTCCTTCTAATTGTTGTTTCTCTTCTCCACCTTTGTGTCATCTATCTGTCTGAGCGTTTTAATACCCTCTATTGCGTTTTTGTTCCATACCAACCACATGGTTCCGGGTTCAGTCCCACTGCGTGGCACCTCGGGCAAGTGTCTTCTACTATAGCCTCGGGTTGACCAAAGCCTTGTGAGTGGATTTGGTAGGCGGAAACTGAAAGAAGCCCGTCGTATATATGTATGTATATATGTGTGTATGTGCATGCATGTTTGTGTATCTGTGTTTGTCCCCCTAGCATTGCTTGACAACCGATGCTGGTGTGTTTATGTCCCCGTCACTTAGCGGTTCGGCAAAAGAGACCGATAGAATAAGTACTGGACTTACAAAAGAATAGGTCCCGGGGTCGAGTTGGTCGATTAAAGGCGGTGCTCCAGCATGGCCGCAGTCAAATGACTGAAACAAGTAAATGAGAAAAAAAGAGAGTATATACATACATACATATATGTATATATATATATATATATATATATATTGTATGTATGTATGTATGTATGTATGTATGTATGTATGCATGCATATATATATACATACGTACGCATACTACACACACACATGCATATCCACGAACTACGAGTCATTTGCATGCCATCAAATGTCTCCATACACGTTCGCCACGTAGCCAAGCGCTTGGGTTAATAACCGTCACTATAAACCATTTCATACTAATTAAGCATTCCAATTAAAGTAATTTTCACTCTTTGATGGTGTCAAATGAATTTTATTCTCTTAATTTACGACATTTTCAGCTCATTGTGAATGGCGTGTTTTTTTATGCACTGTCAACTTCGTCGACAATTTCTAGCGCCATAAGACTGGCGTGTAACGATAGCATGTCATTGTCGGCAGAATGGGGCAGCCATTTTTTTTTTTTTTTTGATTTCAAACACAAGTTT
>NW_021836058.1:0-12500 GCF_006345805.1 Octopus sinensis
ATTATACATACAGGTGTGTGCGTGTATGAAAAAGAATGAACAGAAAAGCTTGTTGAGTGATGAGACAAATATAGTGATAAATCCATAAGTATAGTGACAGGTAGATTAGGGCATCCATAAACATGTTTATATATATATATGTGTGTGTGTGTGTGTTGTGTATAATATATATATATATATGCATGCGAATGTGTATGCATATATATGTGTGTGTGTGCGAATTTATCCATGCGTATGTGTGTTTGAACACACGCATATATATATATCCGCACACACAATAAACATAATATACACATACATATATGTATGTATGTACGTATCTATATATATATGTATGTATGTATGTATATAAATAGATACATAGAGACATGTATATATATTTTGAGAGAGCGAAAGAGAGAGAGAGTGAGAGATTGAGAGAAAATATAGAAAACCAAACCAAACCAAAAAAAAAAAAAAAAAATCACAACCCAAAAGCACCAACAAAATATAAAAATACATATATATATATATATATAAAAAAGTGCAGAACCAACAAACAAACAAATATCATCATCTTTGCAGATATGGATGTTGGATCGAACGAAAATTTTATTTCTGTCAAAGAAGTAAATACATTACTATTACTTAGACAAAAGTGGAAGACGAGGGGAATAAGTGCTTTGTAGAGGCTGGAACATCAATTTGGAACATCGGTTCGCAACGTCAGATTGAAACATCAGAAAAGAACCAATCAAAACATGTCTTGCTTTGGCTTTTATCTAGAAATGTGGCGTTTTTTTCTTTCTCTCTCTCTCTCTCTCTCTCCCATCATCTTTTTTTCTTCTCTTTCTCGTTGTCTTTCTATATACCTATCTCTAGATATTTCAATATTTTGTGCGTATATGAATATATACATATATGGAATGTATGTGTATTGTGTATTATATATATATATATATATATTATATATATATAGATATATATATGGTATGTTTCTATATATATATAGATAGATAGATAAATATATATTGTATGTGTGTATATATATACATATATATGGATGTTTATATATATATATGTGACTGTGTGTGTGTATGTATATATATATATACATAAATGTGTACATGTAATTATATATATGTATATATATATATATGGATGTTTTTTTATATATAAGATTGTATATGTGTGTGTGTGTGTATATATGAATATGTACATGTAATTATATATATAAATATATACAGATTAATGTATGTATATTATGTTATATGATTGTATGTATATTGTATATATATATATAATATATATATATATATATATATATATATATATATATATATATGGATGTTTTTTATATATAAGATTGTATATGTGTGTGTGTGTATATATGAATATGTACATGTAATTATATATAAATATATACAGATTAATGTATGTATATTATGTGTATATGATTGTATGTATATTGTATATATATATATATATATATATATATTATATATATAGCTGCTTCGTATGTGTATTCGTTCTGTATTTGTGTGGTGTGTTTGCGTGTGTATACGTGTATGAAGGTATATGTGTGTGCTTGCTTTGTGACTTCGTCTAAGTATGTACCTTCATATATTTAATGTATAGTCCTTTCGGTGCTGACATATGTATGTGAGTGTTTGTGTGTTTATCATGTTCTGCCATCATTATTTTTGATTCACTTTCATGCTAAAATCGTTGTATGGAGAACTTCCTACAATTTTTAAGCTGTTTACATCGTTATCTATCCTGCATATATATCTATAAAAAATATTGCGCTATGGGAGATAGCTAAAATGCTCTTAAAGCATGGGCATAGATAACTAATCCATGTGAGTGGATGAATGAATAAATTTATAATTTACCTTTTGGGTTAAGGAACATCATATGTCGAGTGGCAATTGTTGGCGACTCTCAAGGAACAGGGGAGATAATTTTCAACCCTATATCTCAAAGCAAATTTGCCTGCATTACAAGAATCAGATTTTCACCTAAGTATAATCGTTAGAGTGATGAATGAAACGCGTTGTAACATTTAATACGGCACCTTGCGTTTCGAGTTCAAATCTAGCCAAGGTAAACCTTACCCTTCATATTTCTGTATTGCCCTCAAGGGGCTAAACATAGAGGGGACAAACAAGGACAGACAAAGGGATTAAGTTGATTACATCGACGCCAGTGCGTAATTGGTTCTTAATTTATCGACCCCGAAAGGATGAAAGGCAAAGTCGACCTCGGCGGAATTTGAACTCAGAACGTAACGGCAGACGAAATACCTATTTCTTTATTACCCACAAGTGGCTAAACACAGAGCAGACAAACAAGGACAGACAGACGGATTATATCGATTATATCGACCCCAGTGCGTTACTGGTATTTATTTAATCGACCCCGAAAGGATGAAAGGCAAAGTCGACCTCGGCAGAATTTGAACTCAGAACGTAGCGGCAGACGAAATACCTATTTCTTTACTACCCTCCTGGGGCTAAACACAGAGGGGACAAACAAGGACAGACAAACGGATTAAGTCGATTATATCGATCCTAGTGCGTAATTGGTTCTTAATTTATCGACCCCGAAAGGATGAAAGGCAAAGTCGACCTCGGCGGAATTTGAACTCAGAACGTAGCAGCAGATGAAATACCATAAAGCATTTCGCCCGGCGTGCTAACGATCCCGCTACGTTCTGAGTTCAAATTCCGCCGCGGTCGACTTTGCCTGTCATACTTTCGGCATCGATTAAATAAATACCAGTTACGCACTAGGGTCGATATGATCGAGTTAATCCGTTTGTCTGTCCTTGTTCGTCCCCTCTGCGTGTAGCCCCTTGTGGGTAGTAAAGAAATAAGAAGCTCTCCTTATAAAGAAATTGAGACCAGCCACTAACAACAGGTAGGAACTAGATGAAGCGGACTTGTTGCTATAGCGACACCAGTCTGCGTGTGTGAGTGTTCGTATACGACTGAGTGCGTGTGTACGCGAATGTGCGCATGCGTTAAAGAGTGTGCGCGTGTATGAATGTGCACGTGTGTGTACGAGTATGTGAGTGTGTGTTTATCTATGTGCAGATGTTTGAATATTGGTTTTGTCTGCGTGTATGTGTATTTATGGTGTATGTGTGTGTGTGCGAGAAAGAGAGCGAGAGAGAGAGAGAAGAGAGAGAGAGAGAGAGAGAGAAAGAGAGAAAAAGAGAGAGCGAGAGAGAGGTAGAGTACGCGTGCCTACTTGTGTGTCAACGTATATGTGTGGGCGTGAGTGAATGTTTGTGTATGTATGTATGTGTGTGTGTGTGTGTGTGTGTATAGGTGGACATCCTTGCACGTGCGATTACATGTGATTGTGTATGTGGCTGCATATATGTGTGCTAGTGGTATGTCTGTATCTGTGTATGTGAATCTATATATATGTGTGTTCCTGCATATGTGTGTGTATCTATATATGCACGGATTTGTGTGTGTGTATATATATATATATTATATATATATGTGTGTGTGTGTGTGTGTGTATTTACGTGGCTAATTGCATACTATATATTTTTGTATGTTTCTCTATATCTATATATGTCTGTATGAGCCTGTAATAACATCTGTATGTGTATACATGTATATGTGCCCCTGTATGTGTGTGTCCACACACACACACACACACACACACACACACGTATATATATAGATATATATTTATGTAGGTGTGTATATATGTGTGTACATGTGCTTCATATACGTAAATTTACATCGAGTATCTATACGCATGAGCGATTGAAATGTATGTTTGTATGTATACGTATCACTGCATATCTAAGTATGCGCACGTATCTTTATGTATGTTTGTATATATATACACATATATATGCGTGTATATATGTGTGTGTGTGCGCACACACACACACACACACACACATATATATATATATATATATATGCGCGTGTGTATATATATCTATGCACGTGCTTGTATGCGAATGCGTCTTCAAATCAAATGTCTTGACCTTCAGAAAATGATAACTATTCCACTCTGTTTTATATTTGATATTTAATTTGTTTATATATATATATATAAATTTATATTTATATATAAATTCATATATGTAGGCGTAGGAGTGGCTGTGTGGTAAGTAGCATGCTTACCAATCACATGGTTCCAGGTTCAGTCCCACTGCGTGGCACCTTGGGCAAGTGTCTTCTGCTATAGCCTCAGGCCGACCAAAGCCTTGTGAGTGGATTTGGTAGACAGAAACTGAAAGAAGCCCATCGTATATATGTATATATATGTGTGTGTGTGCGTGTGCTTGTGTGTCTGTGTTTGTCACCCCCCCCCCCCCCCCCCAACATCGCTTGACAACCGATGCTGGTGTGTTTTGTGGTTCGGCAAAAGGGACCGATAGAATAAGTACTAGGCTTCCAAAGAATAAGTCCTGGGATCGATTTGCTTGACTAAAGGCGGTGCTCCAGCATGGCGACAGTCAAATGACTGAAACGAGTAAAAGAGTAAAAGATATACGCGACGGTCTTCTTTCAGTTTCCGTCTACTAAACCCATTCACAAGGCTTTGGTCGGACCTTGCCTTTTATCCTTTCAGGAAACTGCTGGAATAGAAATTTTTTTGTTTTACAGGAGGAGACAACAACAGTGGAACGATGCAGATTAGCAGAAAGGCGTCACTAGATTAACAGCCAATACAGCTTCTGCGGAGCTAGGTCCACCGGTGACCGACCCTCTTATGTCACACATATCGGTGGGTTGTCGCTTAAGAAAAGTTCGGTAAATAGATACTATCGTAATTCTTTTAAATTTTGCCCTCATTGTTTCATAATTTGTATGGCAGCCTCTCATTAGATTACTTTTTAATATAAATCTCAACTAGAGTGATTGCTTGAGGCCTATTTTATTGCTGATTGCTTGCCGACATCTTGAGGGGATCTTAAAAAACAACATTTAACTCCACACACCGCTCTACGCCAGTATACTTATTTTTATTTATTTATTTTTTTTTCTGAATTACACTTCTGAATTACTGGTACCACTGATTTTCGCCAGCAGGGTGGACTGCGGCAACGTAAAATAAAGTTTCTTGCTCAAGAACACAACGCGTCACCGGGAATTGAATTCGAGACCATACGATTGTGAGTCGGCTACTCAAAGGGAGTTTCAAACAACCAATATAAAACCCAGGCCCTAATATTTATTTCAATATAGTATTTACGGCAATCGATCTCTATTTTCCTTTTTTACGAACTGGCAAGAAATATACTTCGTCGCCATTTCTCAAATCTACTACTACAACTGCTCTCTGTCTGTCTGTCTGCCTCTCTTCTGCTGCCATTTATTGACGGAACTCCTCGACGGAAATGGACGCAAGAAAGAGTAAAGGGTGTGAGGCGCAGGGGGGGGGGCAGGATGAAGGTCGGTTTAATTCACCGAGGTCAACTCTAGTTACCGTAATAGATACAAACCATAGTTACCGAATACATTGGTTAGTCCTACATTGCAACATTTCCAATTTTTTTTTCAACAGTAATTAAAAAAAAAAACAAACAAACAGACAAGCAAAAATATTCAGAAAAAAATCCAAAGAACTTCCAAAAAATCCTTCGACATTTCTGATGAAGTTCAATTGTTTTGGGAGACGAATTCCCGAACATACTTTACTCGGTTGCTAGTTGCTCTTAGTATCATCTCAAATTCTTCTTCGTTGCCTCTCTCTCCCTCTCTCTCTCTTCTCTTTCTCTTTTCTTATGCTATAGAAATGAACTGTTTTTACTGTTTTCTTATTTTTTTTATATTGTAGATTATTTCCTTCTCGCGTTTTACATATCGTTATTTTATTATTATTATTATTATTATTGTTATTATTATCATTATTATCATTATCATTATTATTATTATTGTTTTTTTGTAAGACTTGCACGTGCTAGCCAGAGAAATGTGTTACATGGATTTCTCGTAGTTGTTACTCTTCTTCCTTAATATGAAAGACGCCCACTGATAATGCTTGCTTGGCATCTTAACATTAGCAAACATTGTCCATACAGCTTGGAACTTCCGCTGTCGTTTTTCATTCGGCATTTGTCATTTCCCCCACCATTTTATTTCTGTATTTTTTGTTGTTGCTCCTATAATCAACGTCTAAATATCACCAATAACACTAAAGCACACAGCCACACACTTACACAAGTACACATATACAAATGAGTATATGACTGGTTCTGCGTCGGTTACGACGACGAGCGTTCCATGGTGGCTACCCCTGTTCTACTCTTTCGCCACAACTTTCTCTCTTCCTATTTCTTGAGTAACGCTGCGATGGACTGGCGTCCAGTCCAGCTGGGGGGAACACATACGCCACAGAAACCGGCAAAGCGGGCCCATGAGCCTGGCTAGGCTTGAAAAGGGCGAGAAAAATAAAATTGATCCGATCAACGGAGCAGCCTACGGATCTTTTCGCTTTGACCGGCAAATATTTAAAATAATTTCTTTGTAACTAAAAAAATTTTAAAGTTCGTATACTGGTAGAATGTGTTTATAAAACATCTTCTTCTCTTGGCTTTCTTGAGAAAGTTCTGTAGTTCGTAAGATATTTGTTGTTTATTTTCTTGCATTTCGGCAATTTCAACCAATCAATGACGTCTATTGAGGTGAAAACGATTTCTGCCGTAGTGTATCAACAACATTTTCTGGCGGTGTCATATGAAAATGTCCATGTTATTTATGACATATTTCATATCAGTTACCTTCGTATGAATAAAAGATTTTTGGTTTTAAACTTTTATTAATAAAAACACATACACACACACACACCTAACCCTAACACAGATTGAAATGCAATAGATCGATACTAGGGTCATAATTATGGGTGGAAACTAAAGAAGGAACGGTTTTGTTATCCAGCTCTGTTTACGAGTGACCCCTCAGTTTATGGCCACAGGGTATCTTTTTTCTCATACATAACAGGGACATTTTCATATGACACCGCCAGAAATTGTTGTTGACACTACGGCAGAAATCGTTTTCGCCTCAATAGACGTCATTGATTGGTTGAAATTGCCGAAATGCAAGAAAATAAACAACACATATCTTACAAACTATAGAATTTTCTCAACAAAGCCAAGAGAAAAAGATGTTTTATAAACACATTCTACCAGTATACGAAGTTTAAAAGTGTTTAGATACAAAGATATTTTAAAAATCTGCCGGTCAAAGCGAAAAGATCCGTAGGCTGCTCGTGAAATTTAACGTGCAAGTGGCTGAGTACTCCACAGACACGTGTATCCTTAATGTAGTTCTCAGGGGGATTCAGCGTGACACAGAATGGGACCAGGCTGGCTATTTTGAATTACTGGTACCACTCGTTTTCGCCAGTAGGGTGGACTGCAGCAACGTGAAATAAGGTTTCTTGCTCAAGAACACAACGCGTCACCGGGAATTGAATTCGAGACCATACGCTCGTGAGCCGACTACTCTAACCACTAAGCCACGCGCTTTGACATACATGCACATACGTACAAACATGCATGCATACATACATACATTCAATACATTACATACATACATACATACATTACATACATACATTACATACATACATACATTACATACATTACATACATTATACACATACATTACACACACACATACATTATATACATACATACACGATATACATACATTACACACATACATTACACACATACATTACACACATACATTACACACATACTTTACACACATACGTTACACACATACATTACACACATACATTACACACATACATTACACACATACTTTACACACATACATTACACACATACTTTACACACATACATTACACACATACTTTACACACATACATTACACACATACTTTACACACATACATTACACACACATACTTTACCACACATACTTTAACACAATATCACTTACACCACATACATTGCACACATACATTACACACATACATTACACACATACATTACACACATACTTTACACACATACTTTACACACATATTTTACACACATACGTTACATACATACATTACACACATACATTACATACATACATTACATACATACATTATACATACA
The DNA here is from genome assembly GCF_006345805.1 of Octopus sinensis. Lineage (NCBI taxonomy): Eukaryota > Metazoa > Mollusca > Cephalopoda > Octopoda > Octopodidae > Octopus > Octopus sinensis. The sequence continues at coordinate 8,095 of NW_021836058.1, forward strand.
TACATACATACATACATACATACATATACAAACGTAGGTGTGCGTATGGGTATTTATTGATCTTCTTGCAAAGAAAATGTTAACAGTACCTTCCGAGTTTTAAGTTGTTCGCGTCATCATATGATCAGATAAAGCGGAAAATCTGACAGTGACTTCGAAGTCACTATCAGCCTTTTCCTTGTAAATATTGTTATTTGTACTTTATTCAAAAGTTTAACGTTAAATTGTTTTTCTAAATAACTTGATATAAAAACAAGCTTACAAATATAATGATACATACGTATGTATTATGTATGTATGTATGTATGTGTGTGAGTGTATGTATGTGTGTATGTATGTATGTGTGTATGTATGTATGTGTGTGTGTGTGTATGTTTACGTGTATGTATGTATGTATGTATGTGTGTGTATGTATGTATGTGTGTGTGTATGTATGTGTGTGTATGTATGTATGTATGCATGTATGCATCTGTGTACATACGGATGTATGTGTGTGAGTACGTACGTACCTACGTATGTATGTAAGTATGTATGTATGCATATATGTACGTCTGTATGTATGGATCTATGTATATGTGTGTTTGCATCCATATGTGTATGTATACTTGCATGTATGTGTGTGTATGCATATATGTACGTGTGTATGCAAGCATTTATGTACGTGTGTATGTATGTATGTATGTATGCATCTATGTACATACGGATGTATGTGTGTGAGTACGTACGTAGGTGCTTATGTGTGTATGTATGCATGCATGTTCGTTTGTAAATATGCTTGTACGTACGTGTGTATGTATGCATCTATGTACGTGTGTATATATGCATTTACGTACGTGTGCATATATGCATCTATATACGTGTTTACATCTGTATACGTATGTACATATGTATGCATGTATGTATATATATATACGTCCGTATGTGTGTAAATATGTATGTAAATAGACGCATGGTCTTATTTGGTTCAATCATTGGAATTTAGTTATGTTGGCACATCACCTTTGAGGGTAAAATCGATTATATCAAATCCACGATTCTTGACTGGTACTTATCGATCTCCAAAGCAAAAAAAAAACAAAAAACAAAAAAAAAAAAACAAAACAAAGAAGAAACAGAAAAACAAAAGCAAATCGACACAGACAGTATTTGAACTTTGAATATAGAATTCACATAAACAAACCTGTCACGAATAAATAAAATTCATGACATGTTGCCTTTCATATTTCTGCTTGAAGAAACAAACGTAGAAACAAAGATTCACCGTGAAATATAAACGAAGCGGCAGACATGCGTAACTATATTTGTATTGTTAGGTCCCTCATGAACCCTGCGACTAACATGGCCGGAGCCTGACCCCGTTTCCTTGCTGTACAAGTGACTGACATGACAGCACCACCACCCTCGGATGGGACGCTAGTGCCCTCGTAAGGTCAACTTCCCAGCTATTCCTGGAACTTATTTTACAGCTGAGTGGACTGCAGCAACGTAAAATGAAGTGTTTTGTGTAAGAAACACAACGCACCGCCCTGTCCGAGAATTGAAACTACGACCTTATAATCATGAGTAACACACCTTCACCACTTGGCCATGTGTCTTCATATACCTATATGGCATATCTGACGTTCACTCGTTTTGTTTTCTGTCGTTCACATTTGACTGTAGTGGAGCCCTGTTCAGATTTTAAATTACTCCGAGTACATTAAGAGAATATTACTTCGTTTAGACGAGTTTAGGATATATTTGAAGATGCCATTTACATCTAATTGTTACATGAATAATATCTCTCACGAATTTCATGGCGAGTTGAACAGCTTAGCACTCTTTCTTCTGTTCACCACCGACCTACATGCCATCGTCTCCAAAAAACGCTCACTCCTACATAAACGGTATAAACCTATATTTCTCTCTAATCTTCTGTACACAACCACCATTTGCGTACAATACAGATACCATAAGCCAAACATGCTGTGACTTCATTACCATAGACATCAGAAACATACATATAGGCATAGGAGTGGCTGTGTGGTAAGTAGCTTGCTTACCAACCACATGGTTCCGGGTTCAGTCCCATTGTGTGGCACCTTGGGCAAGTGTCTTCTACTATAGCTTCGGGCCGACCAAAGCCTTGTGAGTGGATTTGGCAGACGGAAACTGAAAGAAGCCCGTCGTATATATGTGTATATATATATATATATATATGTGTGTGTGTGTGTGTGTGTGTGTGGTGTGTGTGTGTGTGTGTGTGTGTTTGTCCCTTGCAACATCGCTTGACAACCGATGCTGGTGCGTTTACGTCCCCGTAACTTAGCCGTTCGGCAAAAGAGACCGATAGAATAAGTACTAAGCTTACAAAGAATAAGTCTTGAGGTCGATTTCTTCGACTAAAGTCGGTGCTTCAGCATGGCCGCAGTCAAATGACTGAAACAAGTAAAAGAATATATAACAAATACACAACGTGTGCGCCTGCGCCGCGTGTGTGCGACATGTATCACATAAAAGTGTACACACAAACACACACATTTAGATATTTATAAACACAATTTTGCATATGCGGAAATAATGATACTATATTCTTTCTCTCCACACACACACACATTCTGCAATGTAACACCCCACCCATGCATTCATTGGTGGCGGTGTACACCAGAGCGTACACCGATGCACAGGTCCTACAACGATACACTTCAGATTTTTATTGGCAGATCTTCGTGCAAATACATAAAACATACATTGATTTTTTCCCCTGTATATTTGTACGTTCTTACGTGGGAGTGTACCATTGTAAAAGTGTTGGATCATGTGTACGTGGGCGGTACATATATATACATATATATATATATATATATATTTGTGTGCGTGTACAGGCGAGCGCGCCAAAACTTACTTTCAAAAGTGAAAGTGAAAGTTGGATTTGTGTGCCTGATAGCTGTAAAATATTTATCAATACAGCAATTATATTCTGAAGACATAAACAAGATATGTCGAATGGAGGGTGGGTGGGGGGAAGAAGAAGGCTAAAAAAAAACAAACAAAGAAAAACTGTATACGTTTCTACACACAGATATACATACATATACACATATAAATCTCTCTCCTACACACACATAATATATATATATATATATATATAACCAGTCCAGTCTAGTATTCCTCTTCCTTCCTGCGCCGCTAAGCCTTCAGTTTTCGTCAATCTACCCTTGTCTCGCTATGCCACGTGTTCTTTCTTTCCTCGTTACTTTGTTTCTGCCTGGAAAGTTTACGATTTTCGGAGATATTTATGACCAAAGGAAAAGGAGATAAAATAAGAAAGAATAGAATACAGAGAAGAAGATGATGATGATGATGATGATGATGATGATGATGATGATGAGGATGCTGAGGAGAAGGAGGCCAGAGAAAACGATATGATGATGTGGAAGAAGAATGCGATGATGAGGATGATGTTGATGATGATGAGGAAGAATTAGAAGATTTTAATGCTGAGGAGAAAGGTAAAGAAAAGGATGATACCAAAGAAGGAAGGCTAATGATGAAGAAGAGAAGCTGAAGAAAAAAGACGATGAGGAGGGAAGAAGAGAGAATTCTGAAGAGGATAGTGATGATGATGCTGAAGAAGATGCTGAAGATGAGGGCGATGAAGATTTAGAAGTAGATGAAGGTGATGATGATGCTTAAGAGGGTGAAGATTATAATGCTAACGAAGAAATAATGATGATGACGGTGGTGATGATGGTGATGATGATGATGATGGTGATGATGATGATGATGATGTTGATGGTGATGATGATGATGATGATGGTGATGATGAGGATAATGGTGATGATGGTGATGATGGTGATGATGATAATGATGATGATGATGATGATGATGGTGATGATGGTGATGATGATGGTGATGGTGATGATGATGAGGATGATGATGATAATGGTGGTGATGATGGTGATGATGATGATAGTGATGATGATGGTGATGGTGATGATGATGATGATGAAAAGACGAAGGAGAAGGAAGATGAGAGGCAGCGATGCTGAAGAAGGCAAAGAAGAAATAGAAGGTGAAGAAGTAGAGGTTGAAGACGATGCCGAAGAAGGACGGAGATGATGATGATGATGATGGTGATGGTGAAGAAGGGCAACAAGGAATCGAATAAGGAGGACGAAGGAGACGAAACAACCCAGTTGCGGGGTGGTGGTGAAGGTGACAGGCATTGATAGAAATGGGATACAGTAAATTACAACAGAGAAAGATATAGATTGATTGAGATGGGTGGGTGGGGTGGAGTGGGGTGGAGTGGGGTGGGGTGGGGGGACGGGGTTTAGCGAAAAGAATTATACTAGGAATTTTAGGAGATATGAGATTAACGTTTGTCATTCATCGTAAGAACCAAAAATTAAAAATAGAAAAAA
>NW_021836058.1:20000-34173 GCF_006345805.1 Octopus sinensis
GAAAAAGAAATCACTTCTTTTAAATAACATACGCGATAGGCGCAGGAGTGGCTGTGTGGTAAGTAGCTTGCTAACCAACCACATGGTTCCGGGTTCAGTCCCACAGCGTGCCATCTTGGGCAAGTGTCTTCTGCTATAGCCCCGGGCCGACCAATGCCCTGTGAGTGGATTTGGTAGACGGAAACTGAAAGAAGCCTGTCGTATATATGTGTGTGTGTTTGTGTGTCTGTGTTTGTCCCCCTAGCATTGCTTGACAACCGATGCTGGTGTGTTTACGTCCCCGTCACTTAGCGGTTCGGCAAAAGAGACCGATAGAATAAGTACTGGGCTTACAAAGAATAAGTCCCGGGGTCGATTTGCTCGACTAAAGGCGGTGCTCCAGCATGGCCGCAGTCAAATGACTGAAAGAAGTAAAAGAGTAAAAGAGTAGAGTAAAGAGATGCAGAAAAAGCATCGGCATATGTTTTGGGTAAACACTCCTGCATGTCTTACCACCGTCACCCCCCAACTCTCCAGATTTCCCAGCCCCAAACAGCCCCTTCGAGAAACGATAGGGGTTTTTAAAGAACGCCTTCCTGGCTCGTTCTCTTGCCTTCCGCTTCTGGGAAGAGTCTTCTGCACGACGCACGCCGTCACGTTGTCGTTTCTTCAATGGTTAGAATGCCGGGCTCAAAATCATAGCGACAGTGATTTCGATATCCGGACCGGACTGTATTGTGAGTGGATTTGGTAGACGGAAACTGGAAGATGCCCGACCTCGTATGTATGTACATATATGTATGTACATATATACATATATGTATATCACGTGACCGACCAGTCCATCAGATATAGTTACACATCGCTGGTCACAATGCGTTCGCATTGTTTTCGCCTTCGAATGACGCCACCCCGCTGGCTAAGCGAGCAGGCCAACAGAAGAAAGAGTGGGAGAAAGTTGTGTGAAAGAGTACAGCAGGGATCACCACCACCCCCTGCCGGAGCCTCGATGGACCTTTTGGGTGTTTTCGCTCAATAAACACTCACAACACGCCCGGTCTGGGAATCATATATATATGATTGTGTGTGTGTTTGTCCCCCACCATTGTTTCACAGTCGATATTGGTGTGTGTAGGTCCTCGTAACTTAGTGGTTCGGCAAAGGATTCCGATGTAAATAAGTTCTAGGCTTACAAAGTATAAGTACTGGGGGCGATTTGTTCGGCTAAAGGCGGTGCTTCAGCATGGCCGCAGTCAAATGACTAAAACAAATAAAAGAATCTATCTATCTATCTATCTATCTATCTATCTATCTATCTATCTATCTAGAGAGAGAGAGAGAGAGGGAGAGAGGGAGAGAGAGAGAGAAGAGAGAACCTTTGGCCGATAACTGATGGAGATTTCGCGACCTTCTTGCGTGTTTTCCCTTTATTTGCGCTTATATATATATGTTTTTTAACTTATGTAACGGAACGCTACGCATGGTCTCTTATTTTGTTTACAGTAAGTGAATCATATATATATATGATAGATCGTTAGCCACTACGCACATTTTTTTCTCTCCTTGTTTCTCTCCTTGTTTTTTTCTGTGTCCCTTTCTGTAGAAGAGCGTAGGCTCGAAATGTAAAATACTTTTTCTATTCCTGATCGTTATAACTAATACATCTGTTTGTTTTGTACACCACCTGTCTTCTTCTTTTTGTTGTTTTTTTTCGTAAACTCTCCCCCTATATAATATATTATATATATATATATAATATATATATATATATATATATATATATATTTATATTTATATATAAACGCATACCTTACACTACATTACAGGCACATAGACATATATGCACACATTCAAAGACAAACAGATATATATATATATATACATACAAAATGTCCATACGCACAATTGAATACAGTTACTACGAACAACTACTTACATATTCCAACATTCTCACAGAAACAAATTAAATTTTTTTCCAACACAAAACACAATCTTTCGTCTCTTTCTCTCTCTCCTCTCTCTCTCTCTCTCTCTCTCTTTCACTATTCCTCTCCTGTCCGTTGAATAGTCAAAACCGTCTCCTGTGTATATTTACCGAGATAAACGTGATAAACAATAAAGTTAATATAGGTGGCGCTAGCTGCGTTTCAATTATGGCACTAATTTTTGTACAGTTTAGAATTAGTCCATTATTTACTGTTGTGTTTGATGTAGTTGTTGTGATTGTTACTGTTGTTGTTGTTTGTTTGGGTTGTGGCAGTTGTTGTAATTATTTCGGCTGGCGTAGTAGTGGATATAGCTGTCAGTAATTCCTACTGTAGTCTGTGCGTTTAAACAGTATAACCACATATATATACATACACATCCTATACATACAGATGTGCGTAAAAATATAAATGCATTCTTTCACTTGTTCCATTCATTTGACTGCGGTCATGCTGGAGCACCGCCATAGATTTATTCTTTGTAAGCCTAGTATATATTCTATCGGTCTCTTTTTGCCAAACCGCTATGTTACGGGGACGTAAATACACTAACATCGGTTATCAAGAGATGGTGGGGGAAAAAACAGACACTAAGACAAACCACACATCATATATATATATATATATATATATATTATGATGTGTAGTTTGTCTTAGTGTTTATATATATATTTATATATATATTACATATACAACGGGCGTCTTTCAGTTTCCGTCTAACAAATCCACTTAAAAAGCTTTGGTCGGCCCGAGGCAATAATAAAAGACATTTGTCCAAGGTCCCATGCAGTGGGATTGAACCCGGAACCATGTGGTTGAGAAGCAAGCTTCTTAGCACACAACCATATTCTTTATCTTTCTCTTGCTTCAGTCATTTGAACGCGGCCATGCTGGGGCACCGTCTGAAAAAAATTTTAGTCGAACGAATCGACGCCATTAATTCATTTTTAAAGAAAATGCCTGGTACTTATTCTATCAGGCTATTTTGCCGAACCGCTAAGTTACGAGGATGTAAACACCAACAACGGTTGGCAATCTGCTGTGGGAGTCAAACTTAGACACAAAGACACACACACGAGGGATTCTTCTAGTTTTCCTCTTCAAAATTCATTGACAAGGTTTTGGTCGGCCTGAGGCAATAGCAGGGGGCATCTGCCACGACTGAACCCGGAACTGCGTGGTTGGGGTACAAACCTCTTACCACAGAGCCACGCCTGCACCTATCTATGTACTAATATATTCTATTATATTGTTTTGTTTCAGTAATTTAACAGCGGCCATGCTGGAGCACTGCCTTTAGTCGAACAAATCGACCCCCAACCCCAGGACTTATTCTTAGTAAGCATAGTACTTATTCTATCGGTTTTCTACTTTTGCCGAGCTGCTAAGTTACGGGGACGTAAACACGCCAACACAGATTGTCAAGCGACGGTGGGGCGGGTGGGGGCAAACACAGACACATAGATGTATATACGAGTGAGTGGACAAACGAAAAAAGGGGACTCAACAAATTTATTGGGAGTTACATGTATGGACACCAACGAATTTTGATACACACACAACACACACACACATATATATATATATGCGCCGGGCTTCTTTCAGTTTCCGTCTAATAAATCCTCTCACAAAACTTTGGTTGACCTGAGGCTACAGTGGAAGACGCTTGCCCAAGGTGCTACGCAGTGGGACTGAACCCGGAACCATCTGATTGGGAAACAAGCTTTTTACTACACAGCCGGGTAAATGTCAATACATATGTATTTATATGCATATAATTATATGTCCTGGGTATGACAGCCTACGTGGAGGCGCGTGGCTTAGTGGTTAGGCTGTTGGACTCAAGATCGTAAGATTGTGGTTTCGATTCCTGGACTGGGTGACACGTAGTTTTCTTGAGCAAAACACTTTATTTCACGTTGTTCCAGTCCACTCAGCTGGCAAAAAGGAGTAATCCTGCGATGGACTTGCGCCCTATCCAGGTGAGAAATTTATTCGCCATGGAAACCGGCCCTTATGAGGTGACATGACTCGGAAAGGAAAAGTTTACCTTTTATGACAATTTATGAACCACTGGGAAGAAGGACCGCTAGTTCTCAGAACTTCCTTCTAAGGTAAACAAATGCAAAAACCCGAAGTGCAGTTGGTTTCGGGTGTCTCTGTCTCTATTGTGCCACTGGTTTTGTAGCTGATTGCGCCGAAAAACGGGCTTAGTTTTGTGCAACATTTTATCCACTCGGAGCCAACATTTTCATGGACTTACTGAGTTCAGAAAGTGGCCTCATACGGACACCAGTCTACTGCCATAATATATATATATATATAATGATAAATCTCAGAGCGAGTTATAAACAGTAGCGGTAACACATCGTGACACATATTTGCCATTTGAATATGGCTAACCCCTAAGGGTGGATGCTACTGTAGATGATAGGTAAACACCTTGAAACTCGAGTCCGTGTGTATCATAAGTTGAAGTCGGGAAGGATGACTTCCCTTCACAAATACTGATAGGGCACAGATAGTGTGTCTATAGCCAGCTGGAGGAGGTATCTTCCTGGGGCTACAAACTACAGTAGCATCCACCCTTAGGGGTTAGCCATATTCAAATGGCAAATATGCTTCACTATATATATATATATACATATATATATAGGCGCAGGTGTGGTTGTGTGGTAAGTAGCTTGTTTACCAACCACTTGGTTCCGGGTTCTCCCACTACGTGGGACCTTGGGCAAGTGTCTTCTACTATAGCCTCGGGCCGATCAAAGCCTTGTGAGTGGATTTGGTAGACGGAAACTGAAAGAAGCCCGTCGTATATATGTATATATGTATGTATATATATATATATATATATATATATAATATATATATATATATGCGTGTGTGTGTTTGTGTGTGTTTGTGTGTTTGTACCCCTAGCATTGCTTGACAACCAATGCTGGAGTGTTATGCGGTTCGGCAAAAGTACTGGGCTTACAAAAGAATTAGTCCCGGGGTCGAGTTGCTCGATTAAAGGCGGTGCTCCAGCATGGCCGCAGTCAAATGATTGAAACAAGTAAAAAAGTAAAGAGAGTATATATATGTATATTTGTATGTATGTATTTATCAAGGGATCACGTGATCGACTAGGCTACTGGATGTTACACATCGCTGGTCACAATGCGCTGTTTGTATTGTTTTATCCTTTTAAGGACACCACCTCGCTGGGTTGGCGAGCAGGCCAACATTCCCTCCCTGATCGAAAGTGGGGACTGGAGCAACGTGAAATGAAGTATTTTGCTCAAGAACACATGGTGCCTGTCGGTCTGGGAATCGAACACACGATCTACCGCTCCTGAGTGCAACAGTCTAACCACTAGGCCACGCGCCTTCACTATCTCTCTCTCACACACACAAAACATAAGCGTATATGACTATTTGTACACACACATACGCACACAATTCACTGTATATAGTATATGTGTATGTATGTGTGTATGGCATGGTTGTGAGTGTGTATGTGTGTCTGCGTGAGCGTGTACGTGAGTGTGCGTGTGTGTGTGTGTGTCTTTTATGTGTTCTGTCTAAATGGGTAAATTTCTTGGAAACAAAAGCAAAAAAAAAAACACTTAAAAAAAAGGAAAGAAAAGTCAGTAAAGTTATATATTAGATAAAAACAAACAAACAAACAAACATACATACAAAAAAAAAACAATGAAAATAATAAAAAAATAGGAAAATGAGAATTACGAAACAATTGAAAAGGAAATGAAGAAACAATGACCGGACTTAATATGTTCTCGCTTTAGCTTCTGTTTGTCAGTCTGTGTGTCTGTACGCCTGTTTCGGTTTATGAGTGTCTGCCTGACTGCCTGCCCATCGGCAAGAGAAGACCTGACGCGTGAGTGATACTAAGACAGACACAGAGTCCAAACTGGCCATTTATCTCTCTCTCTCTCTCTCTCTCTCTCTCTCTCTCTCTCTAAGTGTATATTTGTGATATACATTTCTACCCACCTATAGTCTACCTATATATCCACGTGTGCGTATGTCTTTCTTTCCGTCTGTTTCGTGTGTCGGTGTGCGAATGTATATCACTTGTTCTTCTCGCTCAACTTCTCTGATTTAATCATATCTTTCTTCAGTTCTGTGTTTTGCAATTATTTTCAAAGTAGTTTTACAGTTTGGTTTTATTTATTTATTTATTTATTTCTATGTGTGTTTTTGCCCAATAAAACTTCAAACCACTTTCCATTGCATGCATGCGTCTATCTATCAGTGCATATATAGCTATTTTATACACAGAAATTGACACGCACGTATATATACACACATGTTATATACACACACACATATATACATAACTACATTATTACATACACACACAAACATACACACATATATATATATACGTATTTACTTATATATGCATACACACACACATATATACATGCATACACAAGCACACACACACATATATACGTATATACTTATATATACATACACACACACACACACACATATATATATACGTATATACATACACACATATATATATGCATACATAAACACATATATATTCACTTATATATACATACATACACACACACACACACACACACACACACATATATATATATATATACGTATATACTTATATATACATAAACACACACACACATATATACATACACACACATATATATACATACATACACACATATATATTCACTTATATATACATACACACAAACACAAACACAGACATACACATATATATATACTTATATATACATACATACACACACATATTACGTATATACTTATATATATATACATACACGCACGCACAAACACATATACACACACACATATATATATATAATTTCAAATATAGTGAGAATATTTTCATACAAACTCTGCCCAATTCTTCTGTGAATTTGAACATAATAATTACATTGAATCCAGAGCTGTAACCTAATGTAACACAAAATGACGCTGAATGAAACACACAGACAAACGTGCGCGCGCATCCAGCTGGTCGTCAAAGAAATACGCAACAAGCTATTACCATACTGTTATGATAACGAGTATATGCCCCCAGTTCATAAATACTAATGGCTGTACTATTATATAGAACTTAACATATATAACTTTACCACTTAAGTTTCATGGGAGAAAACTTGCTATCTGCACACCATCAAGAATGCAATACTTCAGCTAATTTTTCTGCTAAAATGAAAATGTGCAAATTATATTTTAGATGAAATTAGGGGGCATTACGGGAGGAAAAAAGAATCAAGAAACGAAACGATAACTATTTAAGTTAAGCGTGCATCTTATGTCTTTCGGCAACACGCGCGTGCGCCCGCACACATACGCACATTGCGCAAGCGTGGCTGTGTGGTAAGGAGTTTGCTACCCAACCACATGGATCCGGGTTCAGACCCACTGCGTCGCACCTGTAGCTCCGGGCCGACCAAAGTCTTGTGAGTGGGTTTGGTTGAGAGAAATGGAAAAAAACACGACTAAAAATTCAAGGCGGTGCCCCAGCATGGCCGCAGTCAAATGACTTAAACGATAAAAGGCAAAGAGACAAATCCAATCATTCAACATTTCCATAATCAAAAATCTATAATCTTGATCGAAGTATTAATCTGTATGATGAAAGCTATTACCATCCACGACCAGCCCCTCTTCCTTTCAGATATAGTTCGTCACGGATTATCGTTTTGTTGCACGTTTCTGAACAATTTCCAGGAGACTTTATGGAGAGCAAGACAGGGATTCCAGACTTGGTGATGCAAATTCCAAGTGTGGACGCACCATTGTCGTATAAGGTTTCAAGCAGATAGTTTGAGAGAGGCTGACAAAGTTCTTACTGAGGGATACTAGTACGCCCTCAGCTTTCTTATTTCTTTGTTGCCCACAAGAGGCCAAACACAAGGGACAAACAAGGACAGACAAACGGATTAAGTCGATTATATCGACCCCAGTGCGTAACTGGTACTTATTCAATCGACCCCGAAAGGATGAAAGGCAAAGTCGACCTCGGCGGAATGTGAAGTCAGAACGTAGCGGCAGACGAAATACCTATTTCTTTACTACCCACAAGGGGCTAAACGCAGAGAGGACAAACAAGGACAGACCAACGGATTAAGTCGATTATATCGACCCCAGTGCATAACTGGTACTTATTTAATCGACCCCGAAAGGATGAAAGGCAAAGTCGACCTCGGCGGAATTTGAACTCAGAACGTAACGGCAGACGAAATACAGCTACGATTTCGCCCGGCGTGTTAACGTTTCTGCCAGCTCACCGCCTTCACCCTCAGCTTTCTTGACAATCTTAGAGATGTGGTTTCTCCAACGCAGATCGCTGTCTACAATAATACTCAGATCACATTCACTAGAAGACTTCTTGATATTGGTGTTGTTGAAGGAATATTTAAAGACTGGGTCCCCCACCAAAGTGTGCATGGTGTCGCACTTGTCCAACGCTGGCTTGAGTTGTCAGTCAGAAACCCTTTGCTGCATTGTGTCCAGGCCTGATTGCAGGAAAGATCTACAGAGCATAGGATCTGTCCTTTTTATCTCAAAGTACAGCTTAATATGATCTGCATATTTCAACACTGTAACATTCAAGTAGGCATCTATACGCAACAAACAGCAGGGGTCCAAGAACGGATCCCTGTAGCACACAGATCTTCTCTCGTATGGTAAAGAATAAAATGAAAAAAAAATCGTATAATCTGAGGCAGATATGTCTGCTGTTTCTAACAGCTCAAATGACCATGCAGCGTTTCCTCTCGCAGTGTATTGTGAAATACACTCTGTGAGTTCGAACACCGATGCTATCTGCATCCACAATCAATATTTGTGTGTCCCTGGAAACCTCTTCCCGATTATCAAAGACCTCTCGTGAGCTGTTACCATCAAGTTCAGTTCATCCGTCGCATCCTTTTGCATTGTCGTTAATATTCATTTACTGCCTCCACTTCAGATGGAATGAACTTCACACAATTACAGCTACGAAGGTATAGTTTGTAAATTTTAATAACCCACGATAACACGAACACACCAAGTTAATAAAGACAGATAAAAGCAAGAGGGGGAAAATTAATTCATAACGAGGTATGATGCATACGACATGTCTTCAAAGTAAAACAGAAATTATACGAAAGTAAGGTTTACGAATATCAGCTTAGCTTAGCTCAGAATCCCAAGTCGACGATGTCGGCGGACGGCGAACAGCATAGCTATTCATTCTGTAAGAGAGACAGCGAATCGTTCTGCTTGTGCTTGTTATATCATTCACTTTGTATGGAGGAAATCAAATAAATTAATGCATTTAGAGAAGACGATATGATCGCCCGAAGTGGATTTATTTCTAAGATATAGCAACAGCTGATTTCTCCAGGGACATCGAGACGAATGGCAAGGAATTTTCTATGAAATTTTACGTCCTTATCTTCCACTATCTTTCGCTATCATTTAGCTTTACTGAAATGATTACATCGATGTCGACGACGTCCGCACATTTATAATTATGCCAATGCTAATCTTTCAGTCGAAATGCATCATTTATACATACATACATATATATATATATATATATTTATACGCACATACGTCTACATATGTATATACACACCTATATATACAAGATGTATATATATATATATATACGCACATACGTCTACATATGTATATACAATATATATATATAATATAAATATATATATATATATATATATATATATATATATATATAACATATACAACGCACATATATATACATATATACACACGTGTACATACAATATACATGTAGGCAGATACGTATATAGACACACGTATACATACACACACACACTCGCGCATAGATGTGTGTGTTTATGTACACACACGCACATATGTATGTCTGTACATGTGTCAGTCTCCCCCTTACATATATATATATATATATATATATATATATATATATACGTGTATATAAATACACACACACACACACTTATTTTAATGTATACACGCGCACACACTTAGAAGCTAAATATAAAATGCCTTGAAGACACTGTTTGGGAAGGATATTACCTGCTTGTAGACATATGGGAAAAGAAGAAGAAGAAGAAGAAGAAAAAGGGTTTGTTTCATCGCTACCCTCGACCAGCATGTAATGTATTATTCTTGTCGTGTTCTCTTCCCATTCAATATCTTAGAAGAGAAAGACTTTCTTTCGTACCGTGCAGAATGATATTAACGAGCCTTCGCCATTCTCGCACGATCTTACTTTAAAATGGAAAGTGGGAGACATTTAAATGATACGATCTACTGTGTCTGTTGCCTTTATTGGTTTTCTGCTGAAACAACAATAATAACAGCAACAACAATAATAATACTAATAATAATAATCCTTTCTACTAGGCGCAGAAGTGGCTGTGTGGTTAGTAGCTTGTCTATCAACCACATGGTTCCAGGTTCAGTCCCACTGCGTGGCACCTTGGACAAGTGTCTTCTACTATAGCCTCGGGCCGACCAAAGCCTTGTGAGTGGATTTGGTAGACGGAAACTGAAAGAAGCCCGTCGTATACATGCATATATATATATATATATATATATATATATATATATATATGCGTGTGTGTATTTGTGTGTCTGTTTGTCCCCTAGCATTGCTTGACAACCGATGCTGGTGTGTTTATGTCCCCGTCACTTAGCGGTTCGGCAAAAGAGACCGATAGAATAAGTCCTGGGGTCGAGTTGCTCGATTAAAGGCGGTGCTCCAGCATGGCCGCAGTCAAATGACTGAAACAAGTAAAAGAGAAAAGAGTATATCCACAAGGCCTGAAGTTTGGGGGAGGGTGTAAGTCGATTACATCGCCTCCAATACGTAACTGGTATTTATTTTATCGACCTCGGAAGGATGAAAGGCAAAGTCGACCTCGGCGAATTTGAACTCAGTACGTAAAGAGCCGGACGAAAAGCAACTAAGCGTTTTGTCCAACGTACTGATACAGCTCACTGCCTTTGCAGCAACAATAATGATGGTTTCAAATTTCGGCACAACGACAGCAAGTTCGGGGGAGGGGGTAAGCCAACCAAAACCTCCCCTTGTACTTATCCTATCGATCCCGAAAGGGGCTTGGATTCAAGACAAAAATGGACGAAGGGCTGCTAAGCATATCCGGCGAGCCAAGAATTCAGCCACCTTAACAACAATAATTGTTGTTGTTGTTGTTTGTTCCTTCTCGAGTCACGCCTGGCTCATAAAAACCGGTTTCCTGGTTTCCTTGGCGGATAGGTTCTCCACCTGGACGGGACGCCAGTCCGTCATAGGTGAGCTACAATATGCAGGAGGAAAGACTGAGTGAAAGTTGTGGCGAAAGAGTGGCAGAAGTTGTGGCAGAAGTTCGCCATTACCTTCTGCCGGAGCCGCGTGGAGCTTAGGTGTTTCGCTCATAAACACACACACACATCGCCCGGTCGGAGATTCGAACCCGCGATCCCTCGACCGCGAGTCCGCTGCTCTAACTACTAAGCCATGTTCCTGCACAACAACAATAACAGGTATGATAAATGGAAAAATAAAAAAAAACTATTTGAGCAATTTGTCAAGGAAGGACATAAAAATTAACATCAATACTGACTATGGTCTACGCGGGTTCTAAAGAAACTCATGCAACAAAATGGGGCGGAAATTCTTTTTTTTTATTAACTTGATTCGGTCGTTACTCTACCGACATTTTATAAGTCATTAATACAAAAAATGTTGTGCTCACTTTTGCATTACTTTCTCTGGAAAAACTCGTGTATTTGTAACAAGAGTTCTGATTGGTCATAGTTTGACATGTGATCGTTTTTCTCCTTGAATGGTTATAGCAATCGATGAGAAAAATATATATCGATTGGATAATGTTGGCTTAAAATGCTGAATCGGAGAAAGATGAAAATGATAAAACATTAGAAAGATAAGCAGTCGTTGATAAGAAGACATAGTAAATTGTGAAACTAAATCAGATAAAAAGAAAGAATGGCGGAACAGACACGATAAAGAAAAGAATTTAAAAAAAAAAAAAAGATTCGGTAAAAAAGAAAAAAAAATTCTATGGAAAATGTAAATTTATAAATCATAATAAATAATATAAGATAGGCGAAAGAATTTTATATACGGAAATGTTTGGACATATGCAAATGAAGGCGTTAATTGTTTGAAATTTAATTATTGAAAATATATAGATGATTTATAATCACTTTCCAATTGATATTATATACATTTTTCCATTTGAGATAATAACTAAAGATACTTTTGTTTTTATTGAAACGCCGAAGTTTTGCCATTAGAATTAAAAAAAAAACAACATGAGAAAATGATATATATATATATAAACCAGCTTAGAGAAGAAGAAGAAACGAAACGAAACCAAACGAATCGAAAATCGACGCGAAGGCGCTCATCATACAATAGTGTAATAAATAAATATATGCATACATACACATATGTACGTACCTACATCTACATGTATATATACATGCATATATAAATATATATACGTGTGTACAGGACATATATATATATATATATTATTATATATATATATATATATATATATATATATATATATATATATTATATATATATATATATACATATACAGCGTGGGCCAATGGTCACGCGCCAAAACATTTGACATTTTATTTAAGAAGCATCTTTGAAATGTGCAATGTTTATTACATGAATTTTAATTTTGGTGCGTGACTTTTGGCCTACACTATATATATATGTGTTGTGTGTGTGTGTGTGTGTGTGTGTGTGTGTGTGTGTGTGTGTAATATTATGCTACATATAAATAAAAGATGCAAATTTGTTTTTCGTGGAAGGGTATTATAATATTTATATAAGATTTGAATTATAAACATTTTCCGCTTCGTATATTTTAGAATAAAGGTCAAAACTTTTGTTAATTAAAATAAGCGTTTTTCAAGTTTAAACTTATATAATTACTTGTCTTTTTCTCTGAGAGTTTCTCTAGACTTTACGAAAAGAACAACATTTTGGTAAAGAAATGTACATAGATTTAATTATAAAGAATATTAATTGGCAATATTGATACAGAGCCGCACATTGTGAAAGAATGTTGCGTTGTGTTAGCTCGTCCGTCGTTGTCGACGATGATCAAGGACATCACATGTCTGATGCCTGCTCGAAACGCTCTGCCGCAGGTGGGCGCTAGTGGTCTGCTGGGATTGAAGACAAGGAGTTGGATCTGGACTGGCGTGAGCTTCACCAGGCAGGGCAATCTTGTGCTTATGTTTCCCACGTGACTGAACAAATCTGTTTTTGTATTTAGATAGGATCTGGACGACCTGATGCGATTCATCACAGTTTCCATTTGCATCCTGAATTTTTGGTAACTCTTGTCTGCAAACTGAAACTGTCAATATAAATTTTCAAGGATTTAACTCCCACTCCCATGTCGATATTTTCACACAATCCTAGCGTGCATCATAGTTGTGGTTCCAGTCACCCACAAGCGTAAATGAGCATGACGTTATCAAGATAGCTTATACACACTTGACCGCAATCTAATGACTGAAACAAGTAAAATATAAGGATAACAGATATCTGCTGGTGCGGCTCCAGTTCAGGAGTTCCGGATTTGTGGGGAGCAGGGAGTCATCCCTAAATTGCCATTATTCCCAGGCCCTTTCTGACCCGGAATGGTAGGACCTGTCAAGAAGGTTACCTTCTCGAGTCACACCGACTCATAAGGGACGGTTTCCCGGTTTCAGTGGCGTATACATTCCCTACCTGGATGGGACGCCGGTCCGTCGAAGGATTACTGATTCTTGCCAGCTGAGTGGACTGGAGCAACGTGAAATGACGTGTTTTGCTAAAGGACACAACGTGTCACTCGGTCCAGGAATCGAAACCGCAATCTTACTATCATGAGTCGTACAGTCTAACCGCTAAACCACGCGCCTCCACAAGAACCAATCTATGGGTTACATAGATTTCTCAAGAGTAGAGGATGCTCCGATTATTCTTGACAAAGCTGTGGAGAGGGTAGTTCTTCGAAGAGAAAGATACGCTGACATAAAACTTGCAGTCAGAATAGTACCAGGAATCTTGGAAAGTGTGTCAATGGAACCCACTATGGTGGCCGAGAGAGTGGCGAAAGTGTTGCTCAAGCTTTTTGCCAGTTTAATCCAATAATAACATAAAG
>NW_021836059.1:0-22500 GCF_006345805.1 Octopus sinensis
AAGAAGCCCATCATATATATAGATATATATATTTGCGTGTGTGTCTGTGTTTGTCACCCAATCAGTGCTTGTCAGCCAATGTTGATGTGTTTATGTCCCTGTAACTTAGCAGTTCAGCAAAACAGATCAAAAGAATAAGTACCAGGCTTACAAAGAATAAGTCCTGGGGTCGATTTGTTTGACTAAAGGCGGTGCTCCAGCATGGCCATAATCAAATGACTGAAATGAATAAAAGAGCAAATATGTTTAACTGGCAAAAAAGATGACCACTGCCAAGTAAAACAAGATCTGCTTCAACACACGTTTCCACATCAAGAATCTGGCAAAATAAATATATAATTGCAATAAAAATTCAGTCATATTGATATTGTTGGAATATTTCATGTTTATTGACTGGTTGGATAGCATCGTGCCCTACCGTCGAGGGGAGGGGGTGTCAGTAATGACCACTTTGCCACTTGTTGTTCCAAGTCCACACAGGCCTCTATAATCATTCACTGGTAGCCACCGAGCAAGCAAGTTATAAATCCTCCAGATAAACCAGTCATGAGTGAACAGTTAATATCTCGTCACGTGAGCAAGGGGAAAGAACTCCAGAGAATTGTCATGTGACTGCCTCAAGAAGCCAACCATGACCTTTAACAAAATCAAATACTATTGCATTGGTGCAGAATTATTGTGGCTTTTTTTTCAACAAAAACAATAACAACATGTAACAAAAACATCTTTAAATGATTATTCTGGAACATATTCAACATCTGCTTCAAGTACTGCTTCCCATTTCCTTGGCAGACGGTCAGACCGTCATTTAAAGATGTTTTTTTAAAGTATTGGCGTAGGAGTGGCTGTGTGGTAAGTAGCTTGCTTACCAACCACATGGTTCCGGGTTCAGTCCCACTGCGTGGCACCTTGGGCAAGTGTCTGCTACTATAGCCTCGGGCTGACCAAAGCCTTGTGAGTGGATTTGGTAGACAGAAACTGAAAGAACCCCGTCATATATATGTATATATATGTGCGTGTGTTTGTGTGTCTGTGTTTGTCCCCCCAACATCGCTTGACAACCGATGCTGTTGTGTTTATGTCACCGTAACTTAGCAGTTCAGCAAAAGAGACTGATAGAATAAGTACTAGGCTTACAAAGAATAAGTCCTGGGGTCGATTTGCTCGACTAAAGGCGGTGCTCCAGCATGGCCACAGTCAAATGACTGAAACAAGTAAAAGAGCATTGTTATTGTTTTTGTTGAATAAAATTTGTTGAAAAAAAAAAGCTGCAGTAATTATGCACCAACCCAATAATTCTCTGCATCAAATACATTACCTTGTGGTATTTATTGCAAACCTCTTCAGTGAGGAGAATCACAGAGCCAAACAGTTTCTGTTTTCTTTAGGCGCCATGTCCAGAATGTAGGACATAAGGGATCATGTCAGGCCACAATTCTCTGTTCTTTGTTTTCAGTAAGTTCCTATCTCTGATGTTAAAATCGCTCTTTCTTCCAACCAGTCTACCAAGCTTGACATCCATATCACCCTTCTCCTTCTTTTCTTTTCAATCTTTCCGGTCATCACTCAATGCTCCAGATCCTCTTCCCTCGTCACATGACCAAGAAATCTCAGTCACTTGGCCTTTATCTCACGAAGCAGTTTCCTACTTATCGCAGCTCAGGTCATCAATTCTTCTTTGGACACTTTATCTGTCCATGCTATCCTCAATATTTTCCTTAACAACCATATTTCACAGCTCTCCAAGCACCATCATCATTATGGTTTGAATGGCCGTTGCTGTAGGAGACAGTATGCCAATGTATTGAGTTATCTCCCCTCACAGTTGAGCTCAAGTGAGTGGACTCTTTTAAATGAAGTCTAATGCAGTGGTTAGCCATATAGTCTTCTTAAGCACAATGAGAGGTAGGTTGCATGTATAGTTCCACTTCCTGATGTTTAATGCTGCTTTCTTTCAACAAAGTCCACCAAGCTCGACATCCATATCACCCTTCTCCTTCTTTTCCCTTCGATCTTTCTGGTCATCACTAAATGCTCCAGGCCCCCATCACATCACCAAGAAATCTGTCACTTGGCCTTTACCTCACGAAGCAGTTTCCTACTTATCGCAGCTCAGGTCATCACTTCTTCATTAGACACTTTACCCGTCCATGCTAGCTTCCCAAACATCTTCTCACTTCTGATGCATTATAGACCAAGCCTCACTTCCATACATTAACACAAGGTAAACTTAGCAGCTCAGCACACAGATCCATGTCTTGATGCTCAGATGGATTCTCAAGATGCAATACCAGTTCACTACTTGGGTCAATTCTTCTCTCTCTCTCTCTCCCTCTCTTTTCCCCTGTCCATCTTTGTTTCTGAATGCAAGTCTATGGTCAAGACACGCTGCTGTATGAAATGGTACCACTCCTACAGTTCCACTCACAAGGGTAGGCCACCATCGGAGAAATCTGCCACTTCAAACCGTTATTGATTTGAAATTCTGGAAGCAAATCAAGCGTGTTTCTTGTGAGTCCACATCTCAGGCACCAACTGACCAACACTGACCAGCGGTGTTGACCATGGACACTGACAGATAAAACAAAGAGAGACAGACTCAGTTCTATCAAAAAGCCACAACATTATAGACATGTTGTCGTTGTCTGTAATGGAGGGGTGGGTGGGTGGGTCTTTATGATTCCTTCAGTCATTGACCCGTGTTAGATATAAAATAGTGAGAACCACCTGGTGAATTACAACTGAAGTACAGATGCTTTAGTAACATCTGGTTATAGTTCCAAGGCATCAAGGTGGTTGAATTGTAAGAATTTGTGACATTTTTCTCCTCTCTTTACATTTTGAGCTCAAATTCTGTTGAGGTTGACTTTAGCTTTCATCCTTTCAGGGTCAATACAATAAACACCACATGAGCCCTAAAATAAACACCACATGAGCCCTGGGGATGGATGTAATCAACTTATCTTCTCCCTGCAAAAGTACTGGCCTTCTGTCGAAATTTGGAGCCACACCTATGGACTATTTATTTGGTCTTTGCTTCAGTTTTATTATTTTTATTATTTTAGTTTCTTTGTCAAAGACTCTTTCCTCACACCTCCTGCCACCTCTTCAGTGACTCTCCATCCCATGTGTCTCCTTTTGT
Source organism: Octopus sinensis (assembly GCF_006345805.1). Lineage (NCBI taxonomy): Eukaryota > Metazoa > Mollusca > Cephalopoda > Octopoda > Octopodidae > Octopus > Octopus sinensis. The sequence continues at coordinate 3,143 of NW_021836059.1, forward strand.
TCTACTTCCTCCATTTTGTCTTTCTGTGGTATCTTTATCTGTGCATGCATTTATGTTTTATACCTGTGTGTATCCATACATGCAGATACACGCACACACATACATATGCGCATGCATACACACACACAGGTACAAAACACAAATGCATGCACAGATAAAGATATATACCACAGAAAGACAAAATGGAGGAAGTAGAACAAAAGGAGACACATGGGATGGAGAGTCACTGAAGAGGTCACAGGAGGTGTGAGGAAAGAGTCTTTGACAAAGGAACTAAAATAATAAAACTAATTAGACCAAATATGTAGTGTGTATGTGTTTAATTGTTAAAATAATACTTTGAAAATTTATGGAAATCAGAAACTTTCCATTTGTTCCCAAAACAATTTGCCAAGCTTATTTCATTGTTAAATTGGGAAAGTACATTTTCAGTTTATAATGCTGAGCTCAGTTCCTTTTGTAGCTGTGATCCCATCTAGGGGCAGATGTGTCTCTCTTACAATATGGAAACTGAAGGACTGACCCCCCAGGAATGGAAGAGTTTCATCAATGGATTAAAATTTTGTAAATATCTGGGATGGTTTGCAATTAACACCTTTTTACCTTCCACTTGCTTCAGTCATTAGACTGTGGCCATGCTGGGGTAACACCTTGAAGGATTTAGTTCAGTGACTCCCCATCTTTTCACTACCTTTTATTTAAATGAGTTTTCCCACAGACCCTTTCTAATATGCTTATCCTTATGTATGTGTATATAATATATATATATATATATTATATATATATATATATATAGAGAGAGAGAGAGAGAGAGAGGTGGTGAGCTAGCAGAAACATTAGTGTGCTGGGCGAAATGCTTAGCGGTATTTCGTCTGTCGCTACGTTCTGAGTTCAAATTCCGCTGAGGTCGACTTTGCCTTTCATCCTTTCGGGGTTGATAAATAAAGTACCAGTTTCGCACAGGGGTCGATGTAATCGACTTAATCCCTTTGTCTGTCCTTGTTTGTCTGCTCCATGTTTAGCCCCTTGTGGGTAGTAAAGAAATATATACATATATATTAAATCAAAATCTAATTCACGGACCCTCAGTACTGCCTTCGAAGATCTTCAGGGGTCTGCAGACCCCAGGTTTAGAACTACTGGTTTAGTTGAACAAATCCTCTTCAGTACTTTTTACTTAAGACTGCTAAGTTACAGGAATGTAAACCCACCAACACCAGCTGTCAAGCATTGGTAGGGCAGAAACACAGACATATACAGACAAGGATTTAGCTGTGGACTTGTATCATTTGTGTTTTCTTTGTGCTCCTGCAAACCTGTTCTGTTCATAGGAGACAACACCTCTGTTGGTGCAGCTTTGCTAGGCAGGGTGGTCTATACACACATACACGATGGTCTTCTCTTTGTTTCCATCTACCAAATCCACTCACAAGACTTCAGTCAGCCTAAGGCTATAGTAGAAGGTGCCACGCAGTGGGACTGAACCCAGAACCATGTGAGAGGGAAGCAAGCTTCTTACCACAGAGTCACACTTGTACCTGTATTTTTAAAAAAATCTGTTGTACCATCCAGGTTGTGTGCTTGAATTATATAAATGTGTCCCAAATCAGGGGTGAACGTATTAACTACAAAACATCCTCCCCAATTCCATCACCAAAGCATATCAAACACCCTCCCACCATGATTTTGCTTCGTTATCACAACTCGTTAATTTCCTTACCTAATGTTTTTACATCTTCAGTACATTCTTGAATGGAAATTGACAAATTCTGAACCCTGTAAAGAAGAACAAAAAAAAAAGAGCAAATTAATTAAGAACAAAAAGTTCGCTTAGGATCATTAATTACAGAATAATTAAAGCATAAGTTCAGTTGGGTCACACAAAATAGTCATTTAGCTAATTATATTTTCATAATTAGATATTATTTAAGGATTGTTTTAAAAAAATTCAGTTCTATATTTAAAAGATGAGGAATTATTTACATTATTTACATTTGATCGAGATTTGTCCTATTTTTAAATTGTTCAAATATTTGGTGTATTCTCTCTCTCTTTTACTTGTTTCAGTCATTGACTGTGGCCATGCTGGAGCACCGCCTTTAGTCGAGTAAATAACCCCAGGACTTATTCTTTGTAAGCCTAGTACTTATTCTATCCGTCTGTTTTTCCGAACCGCTAATGTTACAGGGACGTAAACACACCACCATCAATTGTCAAACGATGTGGGGGGAGGGGAAACACAGACACACACACACACACACACACACATATATATATATATATATACGATGGGCTTCTTTCAGTTTCCGGCTACCAAATCAACTCACAAGGCTTTGGTCAGCCCAAGACTATAGTAGAAGACACTTGCCCAAGGTGTCATGCAGTGGGACTGAACCCAGAACCATGTGGTTAGTAAGCAAGTAATTTTTCTTTTACTTGTTTTGGTCATTAGGCTGTGGCCAAGCTGGGGCACCGCATTGAAGAATTTTAGTTGAATTAATCAACTCCAGTATTTACTTTACTTTTAAGCCTGGTATTTATTCTATCAGTCTCTTTTGCTGAACTGCATAGTGACAGGGATGCAAACACACCAACACTGGTTGTTAGGCGGCAGCGGGGCAAACACAGATACAAACACATACATACATGTACCCATATATGCATGCGTGTATATATATATTATTTATATATATGTATGTATATCTATATGACAGGCTTCTTTTAGTTTCCATCTACCAAATCCACTCACAAGGCTTTGATCAACCCAATGTGCCAGCTTGATGGACTGAACCCAGAACCATGTGGCCCAGAAGCAAGCTTCTTACCCCACAGCCATGCCTGTGCATATTGCGCATAAATTGCAGTAGCAAAATCTTACACAAGGCCCCAAGGGTCATATGCACCCTCAACAGGTCAAATGGACCCTAATTGAGAACGTCTAGGTCATTGGTCCCCAAACTTTTTAGACCATCGACCTACTTCATGGAATCCTTGACCCCCACATCAACCCCCAGGCATGTACAAGAAAATAAATAAATAATAAAAATAATTAAGTAGATTTGCATTTATTGACCCCCTGAATAGTCCCATCGAACCTCAGGGGTCGATATCGACTGCTTTGGAGATCCCTGGTCTAGCTGATTACTTTTTCCTTCTATTTTTTGACTTTTTATTTTTCATATTATTTTTATTTTACACCCCACTCAATTCTAATCCCTCTCGATGGGTACAGACTTCATTTACTTGTTTCTCTGACATTTTTTCCATTGAATTCTTTGACTGTTCTAACACCTGTTTCTTTACTTCCCACAAGGGGCTAAACACAGAGGGGACAAACAAACAGATTAAGTCGATTACATCGACCCCAGTGTGTAACTGGTATTTAATTTATCGACCCCGAAAGGATGAAAGGAAAAGTCGACCTTGGCAGAATTTGAACTCAGAACGTAACGGCAAATGAAAAACGGCTACGCATTTCGCCCGGCATGCTAATGATTCTGCCAGCTCGCCGACTGTTCTAACACCTACCCCCACTAAAACCCTTCCCTTCCCTCCTCTTTCTTTTTCTCTTTTCTTCTTTTGTCCCTTATGTCAAAGATTTACACAAAGAGCAGTTACCCAGTTACAAGAAATAACCATACAACCATAGATTGCAATTATTAATGTTATTATAAAATGTAATTATAACGAGAAGGAAACCTCAAATTTACCTTTTCATCATATGGAATATCAAGTCCTCATTGTTATCGTGAAACATTTCTTTATTTAAATCTTTAGTGAACTGCAAAAAACATCAAAATAATAATAATAATAATAATAATAATGATAATGATAATGGGGAGAGAAGGAGGGGGAAGAGTATCATCAGCATCGTCCTCACATCAGTCATCACCATCATCATCATGATAATAATACTAATGGCAACACCAATAATAATAATAATAATAATATTGGGTTGTCTGGAAAGTTCGTGCCGATTTATAGTAGCTTACCTTTCGACTTATTTTAGAACATGGTTGAGTATATAAAATAGAATTTAACTACACCTCCATTTAGAGTACAATTTAAGCTATCTTTTCATGGAAGAAGATTTATGTGTTAATTCTGTAACCCTTTAAGAAAGTTCATTTTCAGCACTTGATGCTTTTCTTTTTCCATAAAGGGAAAAATGTCTCACAAGCAACCAAAGAAATATGCGCAGTTTACAGTGATGTTTCTTTATCCAAAAGAACTGTACAGAAGTGGTTCGCAAGGTTCTGAGCTGGAGATTGTAGCTTTATTGATAAAGAGCGATCAGGCAGACCATCCACTACAGATGATGACCAAATCAAGTCATTAATTGAGAATAACCCACATTGCACAACCCGAGAATTGGCAGAAAGCCTCAACCTGTAAAAATCCGTTCTTCATGGGCACCTGGTAAAGCTTGGGTACACAAATCGCTACAATGTTTGTGTACCACATGAGTTGAGTGAGAAGAAACTTTTGGATTGCATTTCCATCTGTGATTCGCTTTATAAATGGAATGAAAACACGCCTTTTTTAAAACAAATTGCGACAGGTGATGAAAAATGGATTATCTACCGAAATGTTTAGAGAAAGCGATCCTGGAGTAAGCGACATGAGCCACCCTTAGCCACCCCAAAAGCGAGTCTTCACCCTAAAAAAGTCTAGCTTTGTGTCTGGTGGGATTGGAAAGGAATTCTGTACTATGAGCTTCTCCCAAGTAACCAGACAATTAATTCTGAGAAATACTGCACACAACTGGACGAGTTAAAAGCAGCAATTCAAGAGAAACGGCCAGAATTGGCTAACAGGAAGGGTGTTGTTTTCCAACATGATAATTTAAGACCGCATGTTTCTTTGGGAACCAGACAAAAACTGCTGCAGCTCGGCTCCAATGTGTTGCCCCACCCTCCATATTCACCAGATATTGCTCCTTCAGATTTCCACTTATTCAAGTCTCTGCAGAATAGTCTTAATGGTAAAAATTTCAATTCCTTGGATGACATAAAAAGATACCTTGATGAATTCTTTGCCATGAAACCACCTCAATTCAGGGAAAAGAGTATGTTCAGGTTAAAGGGATGATGGAGACGCATTGTGCAACAAAATGGTTCATATTTGGTTAATTAAAAATGTAATGGCAAGTATTTATTGACCTTTTTTCTTTCCTTTAAAAATCAGCACAAACTTTCCGGACAACCCAATATATGATGGGCTTCTTTCAGTTTCCATCTATCAAATCCACTCACAAGGCTTTGGTTGGCCTGAGGCTATAGTAGTAAACATTTGCCCAAGGTGTCACAGAGTGGGACTGAACCCAGAACCATGTGGTTGGGAAGCAAGCTTCTTACCACACAGCCACTCCTGAGCCTATAATAATAATAATCTACAAATATGATAATAACGATAATTATTATTATACCTGTATGTGTTTTGATATTAAAACTGAAAAAGAAAAAATGACCATGCTTGTAAAAAGTTTTGGATGTGGGTTTGCATTCCCCTAAGCAAATTCTGTTCTTGCACTTGTGGCCCCTAACCCCTATTATTTGCAACCAGACACACACACACACACACACACACAATTGTAAGGGTTTCAGCAAGTTAGTAAAAGTATATGAGAGAGGATTAAGTAGAAGGAAAGCAGTGTGTTGAGTGATCGGACTCTGACCGGCCATTTACTGGTTTGCTTGGTATATAAGTGACAAACACCACATCATCATCTGCGAATGGAATGCAAGTCCATCAGAGGGTCACTCATCCACAGCAGAGGGGACTGGAACAACAAAGAAATGAAGTATTTTGCTTAAGGATACAATGCACTGCCCAGTTTGGGAATTGAAACAGCAAACTTATGATCACAAGCGCAACATTTTATCTACGAGGCCAGGCAGCTTCACAAAAGGATTACGACTAACTGGAATGCCATTTTGGTTGATGAGAGAAGATTCCTGTCAAGGAGTAATGACCGACAAGACTTCTATCTGGGCCATGTCGTCTGCAGAAGAAGAGATGCCACAAGGATTGTCATGGGAGACCTCACGGCAGACCCCCCCCCCCCGCGCTACGCTTCCAGGAAATCATTTATATTCTGCTCCGAGTTGCTGTCAGGAGTTGTTAGCCATGTCAGGCAAGGGAAATAACTCGCTATCTGTTAAATACACTAATCGAAATTCACTGACCCCTATTAAAGGAAAAGGAAATGAAAAGAAGAAAAAATGGAAAGGGAAAGAAGGAAGCTTACTTTTGATGACTGGTATTTCTCCAAGAGGTTGCTGAAAACCTTTAGCTCACCGTTACTGGCTTGGAATATCTTTCTTTGAGTCCACACTTTTCTAGAGTTAAAAAAGAACAAAGAAATACATAAATGAAGCTAATATCAAATTGTATGGAGGAAGACCCCCACCCCAAACAACCCCCTCCCTTTCTTTTGTCTCTCTCTCTCTCGTTTTCCCTTTCTCCGTCTTTGCCCATCTCATTCCCCTCTTCATGTCATCAGCATTTTTCCTTTTCTCTCTCCACCTCTCACTTCCACTAACCACATGGCAGCATATCCACATCAATACACAAATGATGATGATGATGATGATGATGATGGTGGTGATGGTGATGATGGTGGTGGTGGTGGTGATGGTGGTGATGATGATGATGATGATAAATGCTCTGATGCCATACCAGGCAGTGGCTCTCGTGGCTTCTGATCTTAACTGATTGGAAGTGTTATCATGTACATTGTTTTGTCTTGGTATAAAAGATGGGCTACAGCAAATATGCTGCTCAATGCCACAGATTTGCTTGTCAGTTGTTTGACCTTAACCAGTTGACCATGTCCCTTAGTGGCTGACAATATGTGCATCTTTGACCCCAAGCAGAAGTAGTGGGGGAGCATCACAGACGTGTGTTGAAAGGAATTCTTAGAGATTTGGATAATTCACCTTTGGAAACATAGGTGTTTCATTCAACATCCTTAAACAACCCTTATTCAGGGTCCTTTTGAGCGGGATGGGTTACTCGACCAGAAGAAAATTCTAACTGGGCCCCACCTGCAAGGTCATATAAGATCACCATGTCGCGCACATATGGTTGTGATGCATGTGCCTAGTGTACCCTTATCAGATGGGTAGTCATGATGGGTATGCTGGGTTTCGTATACTTGTACCCCAGTGTCACTTTGATGGCATGCACTGCTCTCTCACTCAATAATAATAATGATAATTCCCCCAGCCACCCCCCACCCACCTACATACTGGTAACAACTTCATTTACTGTATTTCTCTCTCTTCCTTCTCAATGCCCTCAATGAAGCCTTCTCTATGTGGTTGCTGAACCTGCTAGAAACAATGTCCCTCAAATCACAACTTATTGCCATTTAGAAAGAAGAACATCGTACATAAGACCTTGACACAGACAGGATGGTCATGGCTGGAATACCTTTGATCATAGGTTTACACAACAACAACAATAAAACTTGCGACTAATACTTACTCTGATGCTTCTTGGAATTCTGAATAAAGTCGGATGGCATTTGGTTGGCAATGCTTTGTAATTAACTCACCAGCTTTCTTGCAATTTTCCAAGAATCGACTCCTGAAAATAGACAGAACACCCTTGTCGGTCATCTCTTTTATGAAAACCAAAGACAGTGAAATGGTGGGGAATGACAAAGAAACAAGTATAGTACTCCAGCATGGCCACAGCCAAACTGAGTGGAACTGCATAAAAAAAGTAAAAATAGAAACTGGAACATCAATAGAATATTACATTAGTAATTGTCCAAGACTAATTTCTAAGGAGATTCTAACCACATGGTTCCAGGTTTAATCCCACTGCATGGCACCTTGGGCAAGTACCTTCTATTATAGCCTCACAGTGACCAAAACCTTATGAGTGAATTTGGTAGACGGAAACTGAAAGAAGCCTGTTGTGAGTGTCTTTGTGTTGGTGTCTGTCCCCCTCCCCACACTGCTTGACAACCAGTGCTATAGTATCTACATCACTGTAACTTAGCAGTTGAACAAAAAGAGACTGATAGAATTAGTACCAGGCTTTAAAAATTACAAGGAATGGGGCCAATTCATTTGACTAAATTTCTTCAAGGTGATGCTCCAGCATGACCACACTCTAATGTCTTTTATTTTTTGTTTGTTTCAGTTTTTAGACTGTGGCCATGCTGGGGCACCACCTTGAAGAATTTTTAGTAGAATAAATCAACCCTAAGCCTGATACTTATTCTATCAGTCTCTTTTGCTGAAATGCTAAGTCATTGGGATGTAAACACACCAACACTGGTTGTCAAGTGGTGTGAGTGGGTGTGGCAGGCAAAGACAGACAGACATACATACATGATAGGCTTCTTTCAGTTTCCATCTACCAGATCCACTTATAAGGCTTTGGTCAGCCCGAGGCTACCGGAGAAGACACTCGTCCAATATGCTACGCAGTGGGACTGAACCTGGGACCATGTGAGAAGGAAGCAAGCTTCTTACCACACGGCCATGCCTGCACCCAAGGAATCCCAAAACAAGGGTCACTTACTTGTCAAGTTCCTGAAACTTGTCCAAGTTGTCTCTGTTTGTGCTATCCAAAAGGCGAGTGCTGATCTCTTGGGTATGATTTGCTAAGTTTGTGATGGTCGGGACGCTGCGAGAGAAGAGAAAGGAAAAAAAGAGACAAAATGACAAAAATATTCAAAAATTCATGGCTCTAATTAAACCTTGTAATTAGTAAAAAGCCAAGTTAACAAGGAAGCGCCTATGTGATCACTAGACCTGCTAGAAATAGCAGCCAGATCTCTATGTAATCAAAGGAAACAGTTAGAGATGCAGTATGTTTAAGTAAGAGATGGGGTGGTCATGGTTGGCTCTTATCACTTGTAGATTCTCATCAGAAAGAAAATAAAGTGTAAACACACACACACACATCATTGTACTCACACACACATGCACACCACCAACAATAATAATAGTTGTCATGCCCGAAGCCACTGCCACCACCATCATCATCATCATTCAGCCTTTGAGTGTTGGGCCTCATGGAGGCAGTGACAGGTGACCAAGACCTTTGGTGATACACCATGCTTGTGTTGACCTGTCGAGCCAGGTAAGACTGTAGTCGTGGCTGATGCCGGTGTCGGGTCATTGGTACCCATGCTGGTGGCACGTCCACTACACTCACGGAGTGGTTGGCGTTAGGAAGGGCATCCAGCTGTAGAAACCTTGCCAAATCAGGTCAGAACCCAGTGCAGCCCCCCAGCTTAGCAGTTTTCAGTCAAACCATCCAACCCATGCCAGCATGGAAAGCGGATGTTAAATGATGATGATGATGAACTTGTTTTCCATGCTAGCATAGATTGGATGATTTGACAAGGCTCTGGCAAACCAGAGGGCTGCACTGGGTTCTATTGTCTGTTTTGGCATGGTTCCTACAGCCAGATGCCCTTCCTGATGGCAACCATTTGCCAGAGTGTTTTGCTGGGTGCTTTATGCATGGAACCAGCATCGGTGCTTCTAACGGGTCACTTGTACAGGTTCCTTCTTCACAGGTACAGACATATTCTGTTAACACAAACACACACAGTCATCCATTATACAGGGTGTTCAAAAAGTCTCTCCACAGTGATATTTTTTGAAGAAACCATCAACACTGAGAGACATTGCTCAAATGTTGTCCATCCATTTGTAGGCCAACTCACTGAAAGTGAAATTAATAATTGCAGACTTTCAGCAAGATGGAACTACAGCACATACTTCGTGCATCACCATGGCACTACTTCAAGAGTTTTTCGGTGAACGGATTATTTTGGAAGGACTTTGGCCACCAAGATCCCTTGATTTAACACCGCCAGACTTTTTTTTCTGAGGAGCAAGTAAAGGATCAGTGTACAAGAATCACCCAAAAACCATTAATGAGCTAAAAGACGCAATTATAACCTTTACATGGTCCATGCTGCATCAGACTCTCCAAGATGTATTTCAAGACATGTATAGAAGAGTCAACTTATGTATTGAAAATGAAGGACAACACTTTCAACACCTCTTACAAAGTTTTTTAAAGTCTTGTAAAGTCTAATATATTCTTTTGTAGTCTTCTTATATCATTTTATAAATATTTGCTTTGCAATAAAACACTTACTGCGGAGAGACTTTTTGAACACTTTGTATTTCACTGTCGTTTTATGCATGTACACACAACATAAATTGGTGGAGTGGTTAGAACCTCAGATATTGGTCCCAATCCTCTGCACTAGGAGTTCAAATCCCACTGAAGTTAACTTTGAAACTTTCTTACATTCACAAGCAATAAATAAGTATTGACCCCCTCTCTCGTCCTCTCTCAGGAACCTGTTATGTTCGAAGCTGGACAGGAATGGCCTCCACCAGTTTTAGATGCCTAAGACACACAGTATGTCATGACAACACTTCTACAACTCAATCAAAAGGTCAGGGCCAAATACAGGAAGGACACACAGACAGACACACACACAAATACATACCAGGATCCAACATACACCTTCAGCTTCAAAGCTATTATCATTATCATCATTAAGGTGGTGATCTGATAGGATCGTTAGCAAAACCGGGCGAAATGCTTAACAATATTTTGTCTGCCACTAAGTTCTAAATTCAAAATCAACTGAGGTCAACTTACCCTTTCGTCTTTTTGGGGTTAATTAACGAAGTACCAGTTATGTACTGGGGTTGATGTAATTGACTTAATCCCTCCCCCCAAATTCGAGACTTTGTGCTTCCAATAGAAAGGATTATCATTATTATTATAATTATTATTATTATTATTTAGGGCAGCAAGCTGGTAGAATCGTTAGTACATTGGATGAAATGCTTAGCGGTATTTTGCCTGCCACTACGTTCTGAGTTGAAAATCTGCCGAGGTCAACTTTGCCTTTCATCCTTTCAGTGTTGGAAATATAAGAACAGGTGTCAATGTAACCAACTCTTTCCCTCTTCCAAACCTGCTGCCCTTGTGGCAAAATTTGAAACCATTATTATTATTATTATAGACGTTGCACAGTATCCAATATCATGAGGTTGTTGACTGAAGATATTGTGTCTACCAGGGGTTTGTACTGCTTGTCAAGTCATAACAAGGACCTCAGACAGACAGTACTTTACACAATATGCATGCAGTTCCAAGTAATGCTGACTTTTGCAATGCATCTAGATTGTAGGGTATTTCTAAGGTTTTCAGATGTTTTTTTCAGATTGGGTGGTATTGAACCCAAAGCTCTGATGACAATAGGGATAACCTTTATGTTTGACTCTCGTAGTTGCCACATCTTAGCGATCTCAATTCTCAGGTTTCCATATTTATCAACCTTCTCTCTTTCATGATGATATGTTGATCTGGCACAACCACGTCAATTATTGAGCACTCTTGTTTGTCCCTCTTAAAGGTTACTATATCCAGCCTTTGGTGCTCTAATACCTTGCCTGTCTGGAAGTCAAAGACCCAGAGGATTTTTTCCTTCCCCTTTCTCTTTATTATTATTATTATCATTATTGGGGCAGCAGGATACATACCGACCCATCTGGAGCAAAGTCTGGCAGAATTTGGCATCTTGGAGAGAGAATGCAAATCCTTAATTCATATGCTACAAAGGATCACGATACCTGGTTCTATAAAAAGTCTCCAGACCTTTTTAAGATTTAAAGGATGATGGCTAAAACAAGATGCTTTCCTTTACAACATTGTTCCTAAGTAGGTGGTCAGTCAAAATTTCTTGCCATTCATTACACATCACACAGGTACTGTGGTTTGGCCAAAAAAGTGCAATTTATCTTACAGGTTCTCTCTTAGCATCAATATTTTCCACCCGAGTTATATCTGTAGGAACCCTACATGTTTAACATCTGGCCAGAAACATAATGGCAGATTACCTCAACTCACATGGCCACAAACGTCTATCCCTCATGACGACCTCAAAACAAAAGAAACCCTTCTAATTATGTTTCTACTCGCATGACCTCTCCTTCCAACAAGGCCTCTCAGCTGTCATGTGACATCACTGACCCTATAGCACCCCTCCCACACAAACACACACATCATGGTCTCCCTCCTGTGTTAACAGATAACTTTGACACTCAGCCATGTGTGGCAGTTCAACACAACGCATTACCTTGCAAACCACAACAGATCACCCACATGTTCGTCCACATGTTCAAGTCTTCTCACAATCATGCAACATCCCCTGCCCCTTCTCTGTATATGCTCCATGTGACTTACCAGTGATCAGACTCCATGCAACCTGTTTTCAGCCAGTAATGATTCAGGAATTCTAAATCAAAAGCCGATCTCCGCTTCTGTAAAACATCCTAAAATAAATGAAAAAATAAAAAAAATTAAAAACATTACAAAATAGATTTTCTTTATTGTCTTACACACACACACAAACAAAACACCACCACCACTAACAACAACACAACAACAACAACAATAGCATTCTTAAGGTATATCCACATTAACTAGGATATACAGATTGCTCCCATCATCATCATCCTTTAACATCCGCTTTCCATGCTGGCATAGGTTGCATGACACTCTGTGCTATTCAAAGGGGCAACAGATCATCGTCATCCTTTAACGTCCGTATTCCATGCTAGCATGGGTTGGACGGTTCGACCGGGGTCTGGGAAGCCAGGAGGCTGCACCAGACTCCAGTCTGATCTGGCAGTGTTTCTACAGCTGGATGCCCTTCCTAACACCAACCACTCTGTGAGTGTAGTGGGTGCTTTTTACGTGCCACCGGCACAGGTGCCAGGGGAGGCTGGCAACGGCTACGATTGGTTGGTGCTTTTTACACGGAGATAAACTAGATAAAAATTCTGTTATTGACAAAGAATTCCAGCAACGTACAGACTAGAGGGGGGCAGCTGGTTTGCTGTAAGTCTGATTAGGAAATTCTGTGGAAATTCATGTTGATGTTAGGTGAAATAACTTTCATCATCATCATTTGTCTATGCGTGGCTGGCTGGGTGGAGGGATATAAATATAGAAAGAAACGTGATAAAAGTCTTACTTCAATTTTAATCATTTTTGTTGTGAGTTCATTGAGTTGTGGAGAAAGATTCCGTAGAGACGTTAAGGTGTTTTTAATCCACGAAGTGTTTGCAACAGATTCACTTTGATTCAAGAAGCTTTGTTTCAGATAAGTCCTGCAAAACAGAAACCAATGCCATAGCGCTTTATTGATTTATTCTTGATTTTTCTTACATTACACGACAAACACTTTGCCGTCTTTTATTTCCATTTACACACACACACTCACATACATCTTTGAGCAGAATTACTCTTGTCCATCTGCTACATAGAAATTCTATCCCTGTCAGCCTATCTTTGATTTCACAACATCTGTTGTGCATCAATAGCTGACAATGGCTATACAGAAAGAATTCCTTACCTATTCTTTGTCCCTACAAATTAAACATGGCCAGTTTCCTGATAGCAGTGGGGCCTGTATTCTTTCCTGTGAACTAAAAGATTTGGTCTTTGTTTGATTTACTTAGAGAGCCCCTGATTCTAGGTTTTTGTTCCCAAGTTTGGAATTTGGTCTCTCAATCTTTAACCATTCCATCTGAAGAACTAAGTCATCAGCATAGATGAGTTCAAACGGATAAACAGTCTTAAACTCCTGTTATGATTGGATGACAATAATAAATGAAAAGTGACTGAGAATTGAACCCTGATGTACACCAACAACATTGTTGTTATCATTGTTTTAATGTCCTCTTTTCCATGGTTGAATGGGTTGGATGGAGTTTATTGAGGCAAATTTTCTATGGGTGGATGTCCTTCTTGGTGCCAACCTTCCAAGCAAAGTAACATTTCTCCATGACCAGACATGTTTGCACTGAATATAGGAAACAACACTGCTTGTATCACAGTGATACTTATTTACAACTATCATGTGATGTCAAGACAACCACACACACACAATCATCTCTTTAACATCTGTTTTTCCATGCTAGATGGAGGAGTTATTTTGCTGGTTCGAATTTTCTAAAAACATTCCTCAGGTCTAAGAAAACACAGAATGGCTGATCACAATGACATTGGCACCATTTCACTCACTCACTCACACATACACAATGGTGATTCCAAATGAATTTAACAACATCGTTTCAAACATAAAATATTTCAGAACTGTTTTGTTTCCTTTTTTGGAACTTACATCGAATGTCTCAAAGCATCTTGAAGCAGTTTTTGTTTCAGGTTAATATTTACAACCAAACGTTTTATGAAGAAAACTACATTTAAACAGGTTCGCAGTTGGGCTCTTTCAGCAGAATGGATCTCTTCTATCTTTGTTATAGGAAACTCAGCTGCAACAAGAATTTAAAAGGAAAGTGAAACAATTTTTAGTTATGGCATGACAGAGCAAAGCAGTTACGAGTACAAACAGGAACTTGTAACGAGTTCAAATATGCCTGAGGCAGGTTTGAACACACAAGAAAACTACAGGGAGTTGCCAAATAGTAAAGCCAATCATTGAAAGATGACAAGAATATCATGAGAGAGACCAGTCTCTTGTATCAGTTTACTGGTCACTGCTGCTGAAGAGGAGATAATCACTCTGAAATGCCTGCATCTAACAGACTGGTTAAGGGGAGGCTGTGAACTGACTTGGTGTATTTACATCTAATTGTCCACAGTGAGAAATTTTCTTCATGATAAAATATAACGAATGGGTTTCTTTGGGTTTGAGTATACCTCAAGCATATTTGAACAGGTAACATCTTTGCATTTTTAATTAATATCATCATCCTTTGGGAATTTACTGTCTGAAGTTGTAGGACTCATAGGGGTGGTTAGCAGGTTTTCCTGGTGCCTAAGTGACCAATATTACAACACTGCCTCTGAACAAAATGCCAGTCTGTTGAAAGGTTCTTTATTTGCAGAGGAATGGATTGGAGCAAGAGAGGAAATGAAGAATTTTGCTTAAGAACATAACACGTCATCCCGTCCAGGGACTGAAACCACAACCTTGCAATAATGAGTGCAACACTAACTACAAGGACACACACTTTCATTTTAATTAGAATGGAGCAATATAAGTTAATTAGGAGACCATAATTAAACATTCTCCTTCTCATTAACTTTACAATAAAATGTCATATTAACAATTATTTTTAAATTACCCCCCCCCCCCCGCCCCTTCCATTATTTTAAGATGCACAAGAATAGCAATTTGGCATGGAGTCAATAGTTAATACCATTGACTCCAGTACATGACCGATATTATATTTCATTGATCCTAAATGAAAAGCAAAGTTAGACTTGACATGATTTGGACTCAGAATGTAAAGAGTAGGAATAAATAGCACAAGGAATTCAACCTGATGCTCTACCGATTCTAACAAAGCACAGCTTTAATTTATAAAATGATTAATTATATTACAGATGTCATCATCATTGTATTAATGTTCCTTGCTTGCAACGATCAAACACAGATTTTCTCTGGCCGAATGCCTTTCCATCATCAACTCTCACCAAGGAAGACTGGAAACAAACAACATCACTTGTGTGATGGTGATGCTTATTCATAACCATCACATGAGGTTGAATCAATGGTGTGCACACACACACACACACACACGCATGCGCAATCTGTATATGCCAAGCTTCTTTCAGTTTCCAGTTATCAAATTCACTCACACAGCTTCGGTTGGCCTGGCGCTATGGTAGAAAACACTTACCTAATGTGCTGTGCAGTGGGATTGAACCCGAGACCACATTGTTGGTATGTAGGCATCTTAACCACACAACGACACTGTGTCTTATATAATTCATCATCATCATCGTTTAACGTCCATTTTCCATGCTAGCATGGGTTGGAGGGTTCGACCGGGGTCTGGGAAGCCAGCAGGCTGCACCAGACTCCAGTCTGATCTGGCAGTGTTTCTACAGCTGGATGCCCTTCCTAATGCCAACCACTCCGTGAGTGTAGTGGGTGCTTTTTACATGCCAGATGAGGCTGGCAAACGGCCACGATCGGTTGCTGCTCTTACGTGTCACTGACATGGACACCAGTCAGGTGGAGCTGGTAACTGCCACATTCAGATGGTGATTTTAATGTGTCACCGGCATGGGTATCTTAACTACAATTTCCATTTGATTTTCATTTTGATGTTGGTGTTAATGTAATTGAATCAATATTATTTCATAAATAATTATAATCTAATACAAAACGAATCAAAGAAAGAGAGAGAATGGCAAAGAAGTCTTTTACGTATGAACTGGTCCAGCATCAGTTGTTTTCTGCTCGGTGCCACCAACAAGAAAATTGGTGTATTTATGGTAATGTTGGGATAGTTAGCAATATGCTGCAGAGGATTAATAATGTCTGTAAGAAGATGGCCTTCAAAGAGCAGCAGCTGACTGGCTGCATTAACATCTGTCTGTGTTGCAATTAATTCTTGTAGATTGGTGTAACTGGAACAGAAAAATAACGGAAGCTCATGGTTAAGTTGTAAAGGAATAAGGTTGGCACTCAAGAAAAATCTTGCTACCATGTTTGAAGAAAGGAAGCTAAGAATTTGCTGCTTGCCGCAGAAGAAGCAGTTCAGCTACCAAAGGAAGGGTACATTAGACAACAGAATCATCTCCGATGACCCACAAGGTGAAAGAGGATTACGAAATTTACTGGTAGTTTTAGGACCTGAAGAAGACTGTTGTACTGTGAAGAATTATTCGTAATGGTTAAGAGATTTGCTTTAATGTCAAAGATGTGTTTGTGACAAGATTGGATTGTATGAAAGTTATGTGAGAAATGGCGTAGAATAAAGAAATAAATGCATATAAGAGATTTTGTGTTCTTAAAAGGTTCAAATGGTTTTACCCAAATGTTTCCATTTCAATATATAAATCCTTCTGATGGTAACCTACCTGAAATCTCTCCCAATTTTATGATACAAACCCCCACTCACCCACCTACATATTTTAAAGGTTTCTGAATTAGCTTTAGCAAATAATTGCTTTGCTGAGTCCAATAAAGAAAAGCCAAAACTTCTCGTTGGATTCATTAGCCTGGGGTGGCCTCGGCTGAAGAGACAGTCAACAGGGCTGAAACACTGGAGTTTTGAAGTCCTCTGAATCACAATAAACCAAATGCATTTATGAGCAGACATTGTCTAAAGTGAGAAGATGTTTGCCAGAGACAAAATACAAAAGTAATTAGCATTATAACCATAAAAATCTGCTGCAACATGTTCAGAATAAAATGATACAGCATTGCATTAAGAATTAAAATATATTTTATTGTTAATTAAAACTTTTCAATAAAAGTTCATGTTCATTTATCTTCCAAATTATTTTCAAGGGTTGGCAGGCAGCCTCATTTCCCACAGAAGTCAGCTACCATGGCTTCCCATCCAGGTCAGTGTGTTATTTCAATGCAGGAGATGATGGGCCTGGAAACCTAGACAACCGTAGAAAGTCATCAACAAAATAGGCACAGCAGCTGAAACTAGCTCAAGATGGCTATGACTGATGAGAGAGGACAAGTGGAATCCTTCCGTAGGTGGAGACTAGCTCAGTCCTCGCTCTGCTATACAGGAGAAGTGTACAGACCAAGGGGCAAAATGCTTGTGAACTTGAGATACCTGCTGATAACAGGGAAGAATTTCCTGCATTGCAATGGATTGAGAAGGCTTGCAAAATCTCTGAGCAGCTTCTTGTGAGGCAAAGCATCTTTCGTGTTTATTTCACCCATATTAATTTATTTTGCAAATTATTTTCAAAATTATCTGAAACAAAGAGACTGTTTATTTCAACAGGAATATGGTAGCACAACAATTAATCAGAGACTTAATAAGATAATGAAATAATGGAAGTGGCATACTTTTGGTTTCTATCTATATAGATTCTGAAGTTGCTGAAATGTTCTGGACTGAACACATGAATAACTGTTTTGGAAATGATTTCTTGGATTTTTTGGAAATAGGTGTCAAAATTCCATGTCTTCTCTGAATCTCGCTCGAGTAATCCAGCAAGAAAAGGCAGTAAAAAGTTTTTGAGTCCCCTATAAAAAAAAATCACAAAAACAAAGAATTACACACCTATATATATGAGAAAATGAGATGCCAAATGAATAAATGACTATCTTCTGAACTCCCATTAGCCTTGAATATGAAGCACAAATTGCACTTCATATTCGAGGCTCTGATGTAGCTGTTAGGTGTTACTCAGGCACCAGACTATGAGTCCACTGCATCTCATAGCAGAAACAGCTGCAAGCTAATGAACCTCACAGCAAAGTTGTTTTTTTCCCAGGTCATCTCATTTTCTTGTTACCGTGCTGTGCTTCACTTACACTTTGTTCTGAAGCATACATATATTGAGATCTACACCAGGTGTATTGCATATATACATACATATATATATATATATATATATATATATATATATATATATATATATACATAAACATATAAACATATCTACATATACACACACACACACACATATATACATATATATATATATATATATGTATATATATATATATATATATGTATATATATATATATATAGTATTAAGGAATGACCCTGACAGGCCGTTCAACTCACTTGAAAGAGCAGCTAAACTCAAACCGCAAAATAGTAGTAATTCTGAAACTACAGGAGAAATAAAACATTTATCCCCTTCAACTTTGGACTATGCATAGTTTCGACGTTTTTAAGTAATCGAATTAATTAAATTAAATTAAATCCGTTAAATATTTCTCCTGTAGTTTCAGAATTGCTACTATTTTGCGGTTTGAGTTTAGCTGCTCTTTCAAGTGAGTTGAACGGCCTGTCAGGGTCATTCCTTAATACTATTGTTGAATATATTATATAGTCTGTGACTATTTTTTCTTTCTCCTTGACCGCTGGTTGCGGAAAATTTTTCTTGAATTTTTTGCTACCCTTATATTGATTAATATATATATAATATATATATATATATACATAAACATATAAACATATCTACATATACACACACACACACACATATATACATATATAATATATATATATGTATATATATATATATATATATGTATATATATATATATATAGTATTAAGGAATGACCCTGACAGGCCGTTCAACTCACTTGAAAGAGCAGCTAAACTCAAACCGCAAAATAGTAGTAATTCTGAAACTACAGGAGAAATAAAAAATTTATCCCCTTCAACTTTGGACTATGCATAGTTTCGACGTTTTTAAGTAATCGAATTTAATTAAATTAAATTAAATCCGTTAAATATTTCTCCTGTAGTTTCAGAATTGCTACTATTTTGCGGTTTGAGTTTAGCTGCTCTTTCAGTGAGTTGAACGGCCTGTCAGGGTCATTCC
>NW_021836060.1:2500-5000 GCF_006345805.1 Octopus sinensis
TTTTTGATGCAAGGGAAAATATGTAAGATGATGTCAATGAATGGAAAGTAAAACAAAAGATATTGTATTACATCATGTAGGTTGCTTCAGGCTTGTATAATATTTCAGGGAAGAGATCCCTTGTCAAATATATTTTGTTAATTATGAATTAATGAAAATAAAAGATAAGATTGATATTACCATTCATAGGTTATTTAGGCTTTTATGATATTTCAGCAAAATGTTCCCTTATTAGCAATCTCATTAATTATCAATAAATGAAAACAGAAAGGTAAGATTTTGTATTACCATACATAGGTTGTTTAAGGCTTCTATAATATTTCGGGAAAGATCTTCCTTATCAAATATATTTAACTTATCAATAAATGAAAACAAGTACAACAAACATTGTATTGATTTACATAGATTGATGAAGGCTTTTATGACATTTTAGTCAAAATTTTCCTTATCAAATACATTTTATTTATTATCAATAAATAAAAAGCAAAGACAGAAGCAAAGAAATAAGAAATTGTTTTACTCTACATAACATGTTTAGTACTTCTATAATATTTCAGGAAACATACTTCTTTTCAAATCTATTCCATATATTATCAATAAATGAAAGCAACAAGATAAGATATTGTTGGTTTAATGCATCTCTGATATTTCAGCAAATACTCCACTTTCCAAATATATTTCCTTGAATATCAGTAACAGAAATCAAACAGAAAACATGTCAGGCAAATGGCACTTGTGCCGGTGGAACATAAAAGTACCTTTCAAGGATCAAGACCATTTATCATTATGCACTGGGCCTCACAGAGGCAATGACCAAGTCCATTTGGCATATAAAAGCACCCATTACACTCTCAGAGTGGTTGGTGTCAAGAAGGGCATCCAGCCATAGAAACCATTCCAAAGTAGACAGGAGTCAGGTGCAGCCTTCCAGATTGCCAGCCCTGGTCAGACCATCCAAACCATGCCAGCATGGTCAACAGATGTTAAATGATGATGATGAAAACTCAGAGATAAGATATTGTATTACCTTACAAAGATTATTTAAGGCTTTTATAATATTTCGGGAAAGATTTCCCTTATCAAATATATTTCATTCCTTATCAATAAATGAAAGAGATGAGGTATTCTTAACATTTATATGATATTTGAGGAAAGATTCTTCTTACCAAATATATTCTGTTTCATCATCATCATCATCATCATCATTAACGATCAACTTCCATGCTAGCACTCTTTTACTTGTTTCAGTCATTTGACTGCAGCCATGCTGGAGCACCATCTTTGGTCAAACAAATCGACCCCAGGACTGATTCTTTGTAAACCTAGAACTTATTTTATTGGATCTCTTTTGCTGAACCACTAAGTTGTTATGTGATGCTGGGGACAAGCACAGACACACAGACACACACGCACACACCACACACACACACACACACACACATGCAACAGGCTTCTTTCAGTTTTCGTCTATCAAATCCACCCATAAGGCTTTGGTTGACCAGAGGCTAGAGTAGGTTCAGTCCTACTGCATGGCTCAAGGTGCTACACAGTAGGACTAAACCCAGGACCATGTGGTTGGGAAGCAAGCTTCTTATCACACAGCCAGTCCTGTAGCATGTTTATTATCAATAACTGAACAAAGTGATAAAATATTGCATTACATTACATAGTTTCTATAATATTTCTATTAATGCTTTTATATTTCGGGAAAGATTCCCCTTCTCAAATATATTTAATTTGTTATAATGAAGAGATATGATATTGTATTACATTACATATTATATATTGTATTACTTTATCTCTCCTCTCTCGGGTGGCCAAGGATCTCCTCTTTAGTAAGACAACTATTCTCTATCACTCTGTTATACTCTAACCTCTCGCCAGACACAAAGTCACAATCTGACTCCCCCTCTCAGCTGAGAAGTCTTTGTTACACAAGTTACTTGGTGACCCCACTGGTGTAGGTGCCACATAAAAGCACCCAGTACTCCCTGTAAAGTGGTTGGCATTAAGAAAGATATCCAGCCAAAGATATCTGTAAAGTGGTTGGCATTACGAAAGATATCCAGCCATGGTAACCATGCCAAAAGAGACAACCAGAGTCTAGTGCAGTTCTCCAGCTTACCAGCTCCAACAAAAGCATCGAACACATGTCAGCATGGAAAACTGATATTTAAATGATGATGATGATGGTGGTGGTAATGATGATGATGGTGACGGTGGTGATGGTGGTGATAACAACGACAACAGCAACGACGACAATGATGATGATAATGATGGTGATGATGTTGGTGGTAGTGGTGGTGATGGTGGTGGTGGCGGCAAGCTGGCAGAAACGCTAGCACGCCGGTCGAAATGCTTGGTCGTATTTCGTCTGCCGCTACGTTCTGAGTTCAAATTCCGCCGAGGTCGACTTTGCCTTTCATCCTTTCGGGGTCGATAAATTAAGTACCAGTTACGCACTGGGGTCGATATATTCGACTTAATCCGTTTGTCTGCC
>NW_021836060.1:10000-15000 GCF_006345805.1 Octopus sinensis
TCTTTCTCTCTCTTTCTCTCTCTCTTCTACTCTCCCTCTCTTTTTCATCCACTCTCTCTCTCGCTTCCTTTCTCCCTCTCTTTTTCTCTTTCCAGCTCTCTCTCCCTCCCCTCTCTCACTTTCTCTCCATTATCCTCTCCCACCCTCTCGTGCCCCCACCCTCTCTCTCAGTCGGGTTCACTAACGAACGAATGCTCATGTGAATGAAAACGAAAGATCAAATTAATGAATAATCAAAAACCAATGAACGGAATGGGCAGGGATTGAGCACCACGTTGGTCACTTGTGTGTGGTGTGTGTGTGTGTTGTGTGTGTGTGTGTGTGTGAGTGTGTGTGTGTGTGCGTGTGTGAGTGAGTGAGAGTGAGTGTATGTGAGTGTGTGGGAGTGTGTGTGAGTGTGAGTGTGTGTGTGTGTGTGTTGTGTGTGAGTGTGTGTGTGTGAGTGTGTGTGTGAGTGTGTGTGTGTGTGTGTGTGAGTGAGTGTGAGTGAGTGTATGTGAGTGTGTGGGAGTGTATGTGTGTGAGTGTGTGTGTGTGAATGTGTGTGTGTGTGTGTGTGTGTGTGTGATTGACGTGTGGCGGTGTCTGTTTTATTCTTCTTCATTTGTCGGCGGAATGGCGGGAGCGGTGTTTTCCTCACACATCGCTGGCCACAAAGGACAGTGGACGATGTCACCCTGATAAACGAGGCTAGAAAATCCAAACAGACGGATTGCGATATAATGTAAGGAAAATGTATACATACAGGCGCAGGAGTGGCTGTGTGGTAAGTAGCTTGCTAACCAACCACATGGTTCCGGGTTCAGTCCCACTGCGTGGCATCTTGGGCAAGTGTCTTCTACTATAGCCCCGGGCCGACCAATGCCTTATGAGTGGATTTGGTAGACGGAAACTGAAAGAAGCCCGTCGTATATATGTATATATATATATATATGCGTGTGTGTGTTTGTGTGTCTGTGTTTGTCCCCCCAGTATTGCTTGACAACCGATGCTGGTGTGTTTACGTCCCCGTCACTTAGCGGTTCGGCAAAAGAGACCGATAGAATAAGTACTGGGCTTACAAAGAATAAGTCCCGGGGTCGAGTTGCTCGATTAAAGGCGGTGCTCCAGCATGACCGCAGTCAAATGACTGAAACAAGTAAAATAGTAAAAGAGTAAAAGAGTATACATACGTGTCTGCGAGTGTATATATATGATGCAGATATTGCTGTGT
Organism: Octopus sinensis; assembly: GCF_006345805.1. Lineage (NCBI taxonomy): Eukaryota > Metazoa > Mollusca > Cephalopoda > Octopoda > Octopodidae > Octopus > Octopus sinensis. The sequence goes on from NW_021836060.1 coordinate 11,214, forward strand.
GGTTAAAGGTTTGCTCCCCAACCGCATCGTTCCAAGTTCAGTCCCCTTACGTGGCACCTTGGGCAAGTTCTTTTTTACTGTAACTTCAAACCGATCAGAGCCTTGTGTGGATTTGATTGACGGAAACTAAATGAATCCCGTTCATCATCATCGTCATCATTCAACATCCGTTTTCCATATTGGCAGGGGTTGGACGGTTTGACAGGAACTGGAAAATCGGAAGTCTGCGCAAAGCTTCACTTTCCGTTTTGGCATGTTTCTTTTACAGCTGGATTCCCTTCCAAATGCCAACCACTTAAGAGAGTGGCCTGGGTGATTTTCATGTGGCACCAGCACTGGAAAGGTCTATTTTGACATGATTTTTACAACTGGATTCCCTTCCAAATGCCAACCTCTTCACAGAGTGTGTATGTATTGCATATATATATATATCAGTGTGTGTGTGTGTGTGTGTGTGTGTGTGTGTGTGTGTGTGTGTGTTGTGTGTGTGTGTGTGTTTATCGCCCATCACTACTTGAGAACCGGTACTGGTGTATTTACATCACCCCGACTTAACTGTTCGGCAAAAGAGACCAATAGAATAAGGACTAGGCAAAAAAAAAGTACCGCGGTTGATTTGTTCAACTTGAATTCTTTAAGACAGTGCCCCAGCATGGCCACAGTCTAATGACTGAAGCAAGTAAAAAATGTGGACGTAACGCTTCCCAACCACATGGTTCTGGGTTCAGTCCCACTGTGTGGCACCTTGAGCAAGTGTCCATTACTATAGCCTCAGGGCGACCAAAGCTTCTGAACGGATTTGGTAGACGGAAACTAAAAGAAGCCCATTGTATACATACATAGTGATTGCTCTATCTTCACAGATAATTCTGCTTCCTCGTTGTCAATGGTATTTCTGATAATCCATCCATGACCTCTCAGAGGAATATTTGGTCCCATTGTCAGTCTGCATGGTTTGAAGCATAAGTGCCTGATGAAAGTTGTGACTTACTGTGTTGGGTCTGCATACGTGGTCACTCCGGTAAATGAGGTCACCATAAAGATATATCGACATGGCCATCTTCCTCTTTTTCTCTCCGTCTCTGTCTATAGATAGATAGATAGATAGATAGATAGATAGATAGATAGATAGATAGATAGATAGATAGACAGAGAGATATACATATATATATATAATATATATAAATATATGCATATGTACATATATATATATATATATATTGATCAAAATAAAAACATGATGCGAAGGATTCAGCGGTACATATGTTTCGGGCCTTTATTAGACAGATTTATAACAATGCATAATGTATGTCTGTGGCCTTCTTCAGCCGCGCACAACAGCTTCCACAAGGACATGTGTTACAAATCAAAAATTCTTGGTTGGGGATGCAAATCCTCTCATTCGCGTACGACATAATGCGGCAGCAGCATAGAATTGAAGCGTCCATCTCTTTTTCTTCTCAATGTAGAATGAGGAAATTTGGATGTTGAAGTAATGTAAATAAATAAATACATATATAGAGACGTGAAGATGGAGGGGCGAGAATTCAGGACGAGGGATAAAAAATGTATAAAAAGTGTAAGTATAGAAAAATATAAAAATGTAGAGTATAAAGATATAAAGGGATATAAGGAGATGTAAGGGGGTATAAAGAATATAAAGAATATAAAGAAATAATAAATGTAAAGGCATAAGGTTATAAAGTAAAAATAGAAATAGAAATAAAAGTAAAAAGTAAAAAAATAAAATAGGAATAAACATGATAAAATGAAAAAAAATATAAAGATAAGGGATGTATAGAGGTTACGGACCAAACATGGTGGTCAGGAGATTGATAATTTAGTTGTAGAAGTTTTGGGTGTCAATAATCAACAGGGTCGTCTGGGGACCTAGTGTGTTGTAAATCAGAGCTGTTGAGCGTTTAATCTAGTTCTTTGAATTAATTGGTCATCTTGTACATACATACCATCATGGATACATACACCCATATACACGCGCACATATACGCGCGCATACACGGCTCCAAGCCTATAAGCATACACACGCACTCACGTGTAAACATGTACATAAACACACATACACCCACACGTACGCGCGTACATATACATACATACAACAGAATATCCGCATGTATACACGGACATTATACGTGTGCACACGTATAATGTCCGTGCACACGTATAATGTCCGTGTATACATGCGGATATTCTGTTGTATGTATGTATATGTACGCGCGTGCGTGTGGTGTGTGTGTGTTTATGTACATGTTTACACGCGAGTGCGTGTGTATGCTTATAGGCTTGGAGGCTATATGTACGCGTGTTATATGGGTGTATGTATCCATGATGGTATGTATGTACTAGATGACCAATTAATTCAAAGAACCAGATTAAACGCCCAACAGCTCTGATTTACAACACATTAGGTCCCCAGACGAAACTGTTGATTTATTGACACCCAAAACTTCTACAACTAAATTTATCAATCTCCTGACCACCATGTTTGGTCCGTAACCTCTATACATCCCTTATCTTTATATTTTTTTCATTTTTATCATGTTTATTCCTATTTTATTTTTTTACTTTTTACTTTTATTTCTATTTCTATTTTTACTTTATAACCTTATGCCTTTACATTTATTTATATTCTTTATATTCTTTATACCCCCTTTACATCTCCTTATATCCCTTTATATCTTTATACTCTACATTTTTATATTTTTCTATACTTACACTTTTTATACATTTTTTATCCTCGTCCTGAATTCTCGCCCCTCCATCTTCACGTCTATATATGTATTTATTTATTTACATATACTTCAACATCCAAATTTCCTCATTCTACATTGAGAGAAGAAAGATATGGACGCTTCAATTCTATGCTGCTGCCGCATTATGTCGTACGCGAATGAGAGGATTTGCATCCCCAACCAAGAATTTTTGATTGTAACACATGTCCTTGTGGAAGCTGTTGTGCGCGGCTGAAGAAGGCCACAGACATACATTATGCATTGTTATAAAATTGTCTAATAAAGCCCGAAACATATGTACCGCTGAATCCTTCGCATCATGTTTTTATTTTGATCAATTTACTCCACCACCTACACCACCAAACGGTATACACAGGTGCTTATAATTATCAAGTACTCACCCCGAATTTCTATATATATATATATTATATTATATATATATATATTATATATATATATATAATAATATATATATAACATACACCTACATATATATGTATATATACATGCAAATATGGGTACAGGACATAAAAAAAACGAGACAGAATGAGAAATGAGAACATAAAAAACAAAAACATAGAAAACGAACTTTCCTTCGAACAATGAAAACAAACAAACAGAGAAACATTCCCTTCATCAGTTGTGCTCTGTTTTATCTACTCCGCCTTTCGAAGGTAAGGACAAGACGCGACTTCGTTAAAACAGTCCTTCCCGCAAAGTAAATTAAATAAAATTTGTGATTTTTTGCTGGGGGTGAAAGCGTAACTAAAACAGGACAGTGAAAACAAAACAGTAAAAGCAAACGGTGAAGGCTGTTAAGCCAAGACGATGTGAAGTGCTGAACGCTGAAGAAACGAGCTTTGAGAAGAGACAGATAAAAGCACGTCCTGTCTTTGGGAAGGAAGTGGAAGAAAGAATGGTCATAATCACATGAGAGCAACGGGAGAGTCGAGGAGGAAGAGTGAGAGAGAGAGAGGGAACGGTGAAGGGGAGATGAGATGAATAGGAAAAGGGTGGGAGAGAAAAACAAAGGAAGA
>NW_021836060.1:17500-25642 GCF_006345805.1 Octopus sinensis
ATATATATATATATATATATATATATATAATATATATATATATATATAATATATATATATATATATATATATGCCATCATCATTTAACATCCAGCCTCCTATACTTCCATGAGTGAGACAGGTTCTGTTGAGGCAGATTCTGCCGGACCCATGAAAGCCTGGAAAAGTAGACGTTAAATCATGATAATATATATCCACTCTGTTAAATCTATAGAATATTCAAATTATATTCGCATAAAGACCTATAACTATACTACACACACGCGCACGCGCAAACATGTTTCTATATGTTTTCCTCTTCAATTTGGCCCCTTTCACCATTCATTTTGCTAATTAATTAATGTCCGCCATGACTACAATTTTTTGTCCACTCCAACATTCAACTTTGCAAAGTGTTTTGTGCTGCCTTTCAGTTCGTTGATTGGCAGCAGTTTTTAATAAATTTCTAATCAACTCTTCATTAACTTCTAAATGAAATATTGTACAAGTTCTAAAGTCTCCAACACTCAATAAATTTGTTACCTTCTCCAATTTTTTTCTCCATTCCAAATTGACCCACTCCATCTTATTTTCATTTTGCAATTTTATTCTCCCTAAACATCTCTTATTCTCTTATTCTCACTAACTCTTTCTTATCCTTTTCCTTATTCTCCCTAACTCACTTTTACTCACTTCCTTATTCTCCCTAACTCTCTTTTACTCTTTCTGAATACACACATACATATATGTATGTATGTGTATGTATACATATATATATATACGCACACACATACCACATACATATATACATTACATACAAACATACATGCACACATACACGTCTTTTAATTTCTCCTTCCTTCTCCTTTTCTTACTGTCCCTCTTCATCTTTGTTCAATTTACACTTTTGTTTGTTATTGAAATTCCATTTGAATTCATCAGCAAAAATAATTTTTATTAGTTTTAATGTTTTCATTAAGTTTTTTTTTAATTTTATCTTCTAAATTTTGATGGAAAATAATTTCTTCTCTCCTTCGTTCTTCCCTTCCTTTTTCCATCCTCTATCTTACTTTTCTACTTTATCACACTCCTTCTTTATCTACCTTCTTATTCTTCTCATCCTTCTCTTCCTTCTTTGTCATCGTCTTCTGCTCCTCCTCTTCTTCCTCCTCTGTCTCTTCCTTATTCTTCTTTTTTCCTCCCCACCCTCGTCCTCTTCCTCATTCTCCTTAATCACCATCATCTTTTTCTTCTTCTTCTTCATCTTCTTCTTCTTCTTCATCTTCTTCTCCTCCTCCACTTGCTTCTTCTTCGTTTTCATCCCCTTCTTCTTCCTCCTCTTCTTCTTCCTCTACTTCTTCTCCCTCTTCTTCTTCTCCTTATTCTCCTTCTTCTTCTTCTCCTTCTTCTTCATTTCTTCGTTTTCTTCTCCTCCTCCCCCTTCTTCTTCTTCTCTTCTTCTTCTTCTATCTATGAAGCAGATAGAAGAGACGGGTTATAAGTACTTGGGGGTTTTGGAAATGGATAAATTGATGGAGAAAGAAATGACAGAAAAATTTAAGGTGTACTTGCGCAGAATGAAACTGATCCTTAAGTCGAAATTAAACGGACGGAGTAATCTCGAAGCTATCACCACCTGGGCGGTTTCACTCCTTAGATATGGAGCAGGGGTAATTGTATGGGCGGTAGACGAAGTAACAGCTTAGACAGAAAGACAAGGAATTTGCTAACTAGATATAGGTCACTCCAACCAAAGTGTGACAGAGACAGACTGTATGTACCAAGAAAAAGAGGGGGAAAGGACTTATTGGATGCGAACACAGCATTAGAGCAGAAGAAAGCAACATAGCATGGTATGTAAAAAATGCCACAGAACCGCTATTGTTAAAAGTAAGAAGGTCAGGGATAAAAGATTGCAAAGATAAAGCACTATACAGGCAATTGAAAACAAATGAAACTGAAAATAGGTGGGTAAAGAAAAGAATGCGTGGATTATTTCATAGGGATGTTGAAAATAAGACAGACAGAGAAAAAAGATGCCTGTGGATGATTAAATGTGATTTTAAACCGAAAACGAAGGCTCTAATCTGTGCTGCCCAAGAGCAAGCACTAAGAGCAAACTACATAAAATACAGAGTAGACAACACATCAGAAAGTGATAAGTGCAGAAACTATGGACAAAATTGTGAAACCGCATGGCATATTACCAACCAATGTACGCCACTAGCCCAGGAGGAATATAAGAGACGTCCCGACAATACCGCTGGGCTTGTCCATTGGACACTTTGCAACAAGCATGGACTCGACAGAGCAAAAAACCACAAACCTGAAGGCGTTGTCGATAATAGAAATTCAAAAATCCTATAGGATTTTATGATTCAGTGTGACCATGAGATTGAGAATAGGAAGCCAGACATAGTCTTAATTGAGAAAGAACACAAACGATGCTGGATCATAGACATAGCATGTCCAGCTGACAACAAGGTATGCGATAAGGAAGAAAGAAAAGTCGAGAGATATGACAGGTTAGCTTGGGAAGTTAAGCAGTTCTGGTCGATGAAAAAGGTAGCAGTAGTACGAATAATCATCGGAGCCCTGGGAACAGTGAGCAAAAATCTCGAAAAGTACGTGGAACAAATAGGGACTGCTTGGAACCGCTCGAATACTCCGGAATGTGCTCGAAAAACAAGAGGTTACCTTAGTTACCTTAGTTCACTGGTAGAAAACAGCTGGCACCGTAGTACATCTCTAGCGTTAGAAGCTGTCCAAAGGCAATAATAATAATAATAATAATAATAATAATAATAATAATAATAATAATAATAATAATAATAATAATAATAAACAATAATAATAATAGTTGTAAGTGTAAGACTAATAGATGTAAGTGTTCCCACTAAGAACTTTAAAGAAGTACCAGTTACGCACTGGAGTCGATGTAATCGACTTAATCCCTCCCTCCAAATATGAGGCTTTGTGCTTCCAGTAGGAAGAATTATTATTATCATCATTATATATTTTTAATCTGCATGTTTGTTGCAATCACTTGCCGAGACACATCCAACATCCTAGGGTGAGTGAAGGATAAGAAATAATACTGTATGACTGGAAACTTGGGGGAGGGAAGTGGCAGGGGAAGTGGCGAAATATCTTCATGTAATAGATCCACGTGAATTATGTTCCACGTCTCTTATATTATCAGCACCGGTGCATTTATGCAGCACCAACGTGAATGCATTTTACGTGCCACTGGTATGGGTGCATTTATGTAGTACCAACATGAGTGCATTTTATGTGGCACCAGCACCTGTAAAGGACATGGCTGTATGTATGGATGACAGTGATTCCACTTAGCTTGACGTGTATATATATATATATATATATATATATATATATAAATGCATCCATTTCCAAGTAAGTTTACCTTAATCCTTTTGGTGCGACTCTACCTTACACTGTTCTCTCCCACCATCGTTTTTTCGTTCATCCTTTCTCTAATTCCATTTTTCTTCCCTTCACCGTTTTCTATCTGTCTCTTTCTCCCCCTCCTTCTCCTTTACTGTCTTTTGTTGCTCACACGTGGCCATCGTCCATCTTTCTTTTCCTCGTGTGATCATCTTTCTTTTCTTTCATGGCTGACCTAGAGACTGGATGTATCCTATCTATCTCTCTCTTCTATTTTTCTCTTGTCAAAGAAAATATTTCTCCAGCGTTCACTATTTTACTGTCATTCTAGTCTAACGACCCTCTATGTTTGTTTTCGTTCAGTTTCCTTGTATGTCTCCACTGTCCTGTTTTCGTTCCAAACTTTGACCCTCCATAAATCCCAAATTGTATTTTTTTATGGGAGCAACTGCCTTCGAATACTCATAGTATCGTTCAATGCCCAAAATGAGGAATAGATAGGCAGCCGATAACTGATGAAGGGTCGTTCTTTACGTTACTTGTCCTGTTTTCCATTTGTTTCTCTTGTTTGTGTATTCAACTCATTTGTTTCCGTATTTCATGTTGTTTACTGTTTGTGACGTCATGTACCCATATATGCATGTGTGCATAGACATATATATATATATATATATATATATATATATATATATATACATTATATGTATATATATATATATATATATATATATATATATATATATATGTAAAAAGAAGTGGAAAACGCCACTATATGATAAATTTTAAATTTACATGTTTCGGTTCTTGAAATAACGAACCTTATCAAAAAAAATTATAATAAACAGTATATGGAACAGTTCATAATTGTTACATACATTCAATAGAATCCATGTTCTAAAAAGGCGAACCTTATCAAATATATATAAAGAGTATATAGAAAAATCCATAGTCGTTCTTACTGTTTTGTCGAGTGTAGAGGAGAAGTTCATTATAGATTTTACCTTGTGTTCCAATGGGAGCAACAGAAGTGATTGTTGGTCGTAATTTTGGTAACCTTGGTGGTTGTTGGGGTTATATCAGCTAAGCTGTGACAGCAGCAGTAGCCGTGGTCTCTGGTACTGTTCACTGACGTCATATAATTCCAAACCAATCAAAACCCAGCTTCAACGAATATAAGGAAAAGACCCATAACTGTATCCTGTTAGGAAACCAACCAAGCAGAACGACAAGCTTGACCACAGAAGAAAAATGTCATCAATTTTTTAACGAATCAAAATCAGATCTGACCCATAACTGTATCCTGTAAGGTGGCTAACCTAGCAGAACGACTAGTTTGACCACGGAAGAAAAACGTCATCAATTTTTTAACGAATCAAAATCAGATCTGACCCATAACTGTATCTTGTAAGGAAACCAACTAAGCAGGGCGACAAGCTTGACCACGGAGGTAAAACGTCATCAATTTTTTGACGAATCAAAATCAGATCTGCTCGCAGAGAAAAAAATCTTTTTATAAATTCTTCCTTCCCTAAGACATATCACTGCCAGCGGTAGTGACTGTTTAAGGATCTGAGGAATTGTAATTCCCTCCACCTCCACTATTTTAATTCTCTCACTGTGGCCGTAGCAGCAGTGGTAGCAGTAGGGGGCTGTTGATCGTAGCAGTAATGGTAGTGACCACGGTGGTTGTAGTTGTAGTGCTAGTGGGAGCAGTCGTAGTGGTTGTGGTAGAATTTCGTTTTTTCTTTTTCGGAAGACCAATGTTTTGTTTTAATATTCCTGGCCCAGGGTGTTCAAACTTGGTCTAAATTTTTTGATGAAATAAAGTTCTTTATTTTGGCGTTGAGTGAAGGTTACGCTGTCACTGAATTTGTAAAGTGGGTAAGTTGTAAATTTCGGATTTACATTTGCAGCACATCTATCTATGTGTCCGCTGACCGGTATTTTCCGGTATTCAGGGTTTCTAATTTGTCATTTATGCACCGCCATCCTTTTACGTAAGCTATTTTTTGTATGGCCTATATATTGCTTATTGCAGCCTGCGCATGTTAAGACGTAAATTAAGTTTTCTGATGCACAGGTGAAGTTTGTTCTAATGGTGAACTGATGGCCTTGTTCTAGTATAAATTCTGAACCTTCTACCAAGATGACACAGATTCCGCAGTTTGGGCCTTCCACATTTTCTAACTGCTGGTTTTGTGGTTGATGTTGAGTGCAGTTTAGCTTGGGTTAAAATCCTTTTCAAGGATTTTGGTTGCCGTTTACTTTTAATGATGGTGTGTTGTTTCGAGGATCCGGTTCATCTTTGGGTCTCCCTTTAGTAGGGCTGTGCTTTGTAGTATGGTGCTGAAGGCCTCATTGTTGTGGGTTTGTGTGTAGAGATGTAGGGAAGGGTTTTTAATTGTTCTTTCTTTTTTGGTTTTGTTTGTCTCAGGTCTTCTATACTTAATTTAAGTGCCCTTTGGATTGCACTGTCTATTAGGGGCTGTGGATAGTTTCTATTTGTGAGTGTGGTTCTAAGTTCCTGGAGACGTGTGTGTCGGGTGTTTGTGTCTGATATTATGGTGCAAATTCTTCTAGCTAAACAAAAAGGGACATTTATTCTAGTGTGTCGTGGGTGGCATGAATCAAAAGGTAGGTACTGTTTGGAGTCTGTCGGTTTATAATAGATATCTGTCTCTATTTTGTTGCCGGTTTTCTTAATGAGGATGTCTAAAAATGGTAATTCTTCTTCGTTATGATCCATCGTGAATTGTATATTATCATTTATTCCATTTAATAGTATTTTAAATTCCTCAAGTTTCTCTATACCTTTGTCCCAGATGATAAAACAGTCGTCGAGGTATCTTTTCCAGTTGTTCTGGATATAGGTGGAGAAGGTGTTTCCATATTTCTCGAGTGTTATCTGGTAGAGTATTTTCGCGAGGTATCCCATCACTAGGTTGGCAAAAGAAGGCGCAGTACGCGTGCCCATCGCTGTTCCCGATCTTTGTCTGTAGAAATCATTGTCAAAAATAAAATAATTGTTCTCTAAAATAAATCTAAGTCCTTCTATTATAAGGTCTTTGTTTATGCGAGTTGGGAGTTCAAAGGGGTAGTTATTCAGCCAGAAGGTGATTGCTTCTATTCCAAGGTTGTGAGGGATGTTAGAATAAAGATTAACTACGTCGAATGATACTAGAAGGGTTTTCTCATTGACTGTTTTAGGGAGGTGGTTGAGCATATCTATATCGTCTCTTACGTAGCTTTTGATGTGTTTTAGGAAAGGTTTAAGAAGTGTGTCTAAGAAATTGCTGAGGCGGTGAGTCTCACATGCTGGCCCTGCTATTATCAGTCTAAGTTTAAGATCATTTGGTGAAGGGATTTTGATGAGTATATCGGTAGATGTTTTGCATGTTTCTCTAATTATATATATATATATGTGTGTGTGTGTGTGTGTGTGTGTGTGTGTGTGTGTGTGTGTGTGTGTGTGTGTGTGTAGACGCTTATACATAAATGTATAATATATATATACATAGATAGAGAGAGAGAGAGAAATAGATGATAGAGAGAAAGAGAACTTGATAGATTCATAGACAGACAGACAGACAGATACGTATCCCCTCCCATGATGAGCATACTAGCATGTTTGTGCAGATGCAAGTGCAGGTTTATGCACACATGCACTTATGCAGAAAAAATGTGCCAGTATGAATGCATGTCTTTTAGTAAGTGTAAATATTGGCCCCTAAAACCCCCACCACTGCCGCCGCAGCCAACACCACCCTTCAGAAACCTCTCAGAAATTCCGCACATGCGAAAATGGTTGCATGTCAAACAGCATTTTAACAACCCCCACCCCTGCTCTGCAAACACACACACACACACACCACATATACCTATACATGCATCCAGTCCGCCACATACACATGCATACAAACATACGCACACAAATACACACACTCAAATACATACACACACACATACGCACACACGTAATATAAAAAAATACACAATCATACATACACACATACTCACACACACATATGTATGCACAAACATACATTCATACACATGCACACACATACATACACACGCGTGCACACACACATATGCACACGCATATTCACACACACATACACACACACACACACATATACCTATACATGCATCCAGTCCGCCACATACACATGCATACAAACATACACACACATACATACACACATACATACGCACACACGCAATATACATACGTACACAATACATATTCACGCACACACACACGCACGCCACACGCACACACACACACACACACACACACACACGTAGTCCTCCATTCACCGCCACTTGTACGGCCTGTCAATAGAATCGCCGCCAAATCTTTGCTCTCTGGCAACATTCGGTAACGATCGATTGGCACTCTCCGTTAAAAACCATTTTGTGGGCGGAAAAAGTGGAGTTTGATTTTGATGAGGCCAAAGAGGAGGCAGAAGATGATGAGGAAAGGGTGGGGAGGTGGGGCAGTGGGGGGCGAGTCTTTACTCCGTCAGTGAGTGTATGTGTGTGTGCGTTTGTGTGTGCGCATGTGTGTGTGTGTGCGCATGTGTGTGTGTGTGTGTATATGCATGTGTGTTTTTACTATGTATGTGTGAGTGCGTGCGTTTGTACATGTGTGTATGTATGTATGTTTGTGCGTACATATGTGTGCATGCGCGTATCTGTGTATGTATGTGTGTGTGCGTATGCAGTTGTGTGTACATGTATTTGAGTGTGCATATA
>NW_021836061.1:0-25491 GCF_006345805.1 Octopus sinensis
CTGAAATGTTGTTCATAATAATAATAATAATAACAATAAATATTAATGAAAAAAAAATTATTAATAATGATGATGATGATTATTATTATTATTATTATTATTATTATTATTATTAATTATTATTATTATTATGATATTCGAAATAACAACAACAAGAACAATAATAACAATAACAAAAATAAAGGAAAGACTCAAAGATTTCATTTATTGGAACATAAAAAAAAACGAAATTATATTTGGTATTTCATTTTGTAAAAGAAATGTCTGTGAAAACCAGCCATATTCCAGCATCAAGATTCAAGGTTTTCATCAGAACTGTTGTAACATTAGCATCGGTTCTTGAACAGGATTAACTGATAAAAAGTCTGTCTGGAATTTAATTTTAATCATTGGTCCTGAACGTGGATGTTTCTTTTAATTTCTTGCTTTCCTTCCTTTCTTCCTTCTTTCTTTCTTTCTTACTAAATTTCCTTCTTTATTTTTCTCCCTCCTTTTCCACACACTCACACATAAATACATACATGCATACATGCATAGTTCTCATTTACACATACATGATAAATATATACTATATATATATATAGTTAATCCAAAACAAGAAAACACCAAAAAAACACAGCAATGCGAGGACGTGGAACAAATAAAGTATTACTGGACGCTCAGGAAAGAAGGGAAGAAGGAGGGTTTACCGTTTCGAGCGGAGCTCATCGTCGGAAACAAAGGAGAAGGAAAGATCCCGAGAAGGGAAGACAGAGGAAAAAAATTACTGGCGGTGCTCAAGAGGTCACATGTTGAAAGATATATACATATATACAAACACATAAATACATACACACATACATACATATATAATATATATACACTCTTTTACTCTTTTACTAGTTTCAGTCATTTGACTGTGGTCATGCTGGAGCACCGCCTTTAGTCGAGCAAATCGACCCCAGGACTTATTCTTGTAAGCCTAGTACTTATTCTATCGCTCTTTGCCGAACCGCTAGTTACGGAGACGTAAACACACCAACCATCGGTTGTCAAGCGATGTTGGGGTGACAAACACAGACACACAACATATACACACACACCAACACATACACACACCACACACACACACCCACACATATATTATATATATATAATATATATATATATATATTATATTATATATATATATATATATATACATACATTATACGACGGGCTTCTTTCAGTTTCCGTCTACCAAATCCAGTAGTAGTAGAATAGAAGATCCTTGATACGGTATTATTTATACGTAGGAATGAATAGAAATAGCTTTCCTGACGACTTTTCCACTTTAATAAGTGACTCTGATAGAAGTTTCTAGCTTAATTGTCTTTAAGCGAGAAACCCCAATCAGAATCGTCGTTTGCAAATAAATAAACATCTAATTATTAAAGTGGAAAAATTATCACAAAAGCTATTTCTATTCTTTTTGTCATGTACCGTAACTCCTGGTGTATAGTCCGCCCTTGAATATAATACGCAGGGGATTTTTAGGGGGCAGTACATCTGAAAAACCTAAACCTTTTGTATAATACGCATCCCTTCTCTAACTTGAGTCGTGCGTAATTAAGCCAGCAGCACCTAGTCGAACACTTGAGGGCGCGTGGCTTAGTGGTTAGGGCATTCGGCTCATGATCGTAAGGTTGTGAGTTCGATTCCCGGCGACGCGTTGTGTCCTTGAGCAAGACACTTTATTTCACGTTGCTCCAGTCCACTCAGCTGGCAAAAATGAGTTGTACTTGTATTTCAAAGGTCACCTTGTCACTCTCTGTGTCACGCTGATTATCCCCGAGAACTACGTTAAGGTACACGTGTCTGTGGAATGCTCAGCCATTTGCACGTTAATTTCACGAGCAAGCTGTTTCGTTGATCGTATCAGCTGGGACCCTCGTCGTCGTAACCGGCGGAGTCTTTTAAGTCGAACAAACACTTCCGTGCATGCGTAATACAATAATGGTGATGTTCTTAACTGTTATATGGAAATGTAAATATGTTTGCAAATTGTTTTTGTTACATGTTATTCTGTGTCCTGAATACTTTTATTTTAATAAATGTTGCTTACTGCAAGTTATGCATGATTCTATTATGACTTCATTGCTTTCAGGCTTAGCTTAAGGTATTTTCGCACCCGACATCAGAAAATGCGTCTGAATAAACATTGCCGGACAGCAAATAGAGACTCGGACATCGCTTAGAAAATATTTTTCATTTTTAACCTCGTATATAGTACGCACTAGGGATTTTGACCGTTAAACTTTGGGAAAAAATTGCGGATTATACTCGAAGATTTACGGTATATATCTATCACCTCTCTCTCTCCCTCCCTCTCTCTCTCTCCCTCTCTCTCATCTCTCTCTCTCTCTATATATATATATATATATATATATATATATATATATAATATATATAATCTATATGCATATATACATCCTATACGTACAACATGTATACGTATATACATATGCATATGTGGGTGCAGGACGTCACAAAACAGAAACAATAAAAAATACGAAGTACGAGGGCATGGAATAAGGACTTTTTTGCAAGGAACAAATGGAAAACAAGAGAATTAACACAAGGAACGACCCTTCATCAGTTGTCGGCTGATTTTCTAATTTGTATTTGTTAAATTCAGCACTGGAATCCGTATGATTTATAGTCTGAGCTTTATAATCCAAGGAAACTATCGATGGTCTTGTAGGCAACAATTAGTCAATAAAAGGGATCGATAGAAGGGTCAGTATGTTAATTTGTCGGGATTCCTATACAGGAGGTGCAATGGCCCAGTGGTTAGTGCAGCGGACTCGTGGTCGTAGGATCGCGGTTTCGATTCCCAGATCGGGCGTTGTGAGTGTTTGTTGAGAGAAAAACACCTAAAGCTCCACGCGGCTCCGACAAGGGGTGGTGATGAACCCTGCTGTTCTCTTTCACCACAAATTTCCCCCACTTTTGCTTCCTGTTTCTGTTGTACCTGTATTTCAAAGGGCCGACCTAGTCACACTCTGCGTCACGCTGAATCTCCCGAGAACTACATTAATGGTACACGTGTCTGTGGAGTGCTCAGCCACTTGTACGTTAATTTCACGAGCAAGCCGTTTCGTTGGCCGGATCAACTGGAACCCTCGTCGTCGTATCGACGGAGTTTCAGGATATATATGTGTGTGTGTGTGTGTGTGTGTGTGTGTGTGGTGTGTGTGTGTGTGTGAGGCCCAATGGCTCAGTGGCTAGGGCAGCCGATTCGCGGTCGTAGGATCGCGGTTTCGATTCCCAGACCGAAAACACCTAAAGCTCCATGAGGCTCCGGCAGGGGGTGGTGGCGATCCCTACTGTACTCTTTCGCCGCAACTTTCTCTCACTCTTTCTTCTGTTGGCCTGCTTGCTTAGCCAGCGGGGTGGCGTCATTTCAAGGCTAAAACAATGCGAAGTGCATTGTGATATGTAGCAGCAACATCTGATAGCCTGGTCGTGAAAAGAATAGCAGGAAAAGAATATGCATATATAGAATATGCATATATAGAACACTCACACGTACACCCCACCCCATATATATATATATATATATATATATATATATATATATAAATTAAAATAAAAATGAGGGTGAAAAATTGGATATTAATTTGATAACATCAATTTTAACACCAGTGGTCTAGCATATAAAAAACTGAGATTCAGATATATATATATGTGTGTGTGTGTGTGTGTGTGTGTATGTATGTATATTTATGTATATATACATATATATTCGGTGACTACCACGCCCAACAAGGCGGCAAACATACAAATATAGAATGTCTCAAGCAACCATTTTTATGTTAGGAATTACAAAATGAGAGAAGAAAAAGAAAAATAGAAAAGAAAACCTAATAAGATGCAGTTTTAAGGACCATAAAACGATCAAGGCAAGATTGCAAAGAATCAAAGATCGCATTTATGTGAGAAACAAGAAAGAATAAAAGAGTTTCATAACAGAGATGAACCTACACCACAAACGAACTTGTCGAACTCCTATCTGATTCTCATCAAATGGTTTCACTTTAAAACCCCTTTTCTCTTCTCTTTCTGTCGTGTTCTCTGTCTTGTTCACTGTCTCTATCTCTCTTCATCTTTGTCTCCCCTTTTCTCACTAGGGTTTCATGCTAAGATTTTAATCTAAATATTTCCCTTACAGACACGTTATATATTACAGCTGCTTCCAGCCCTTAAGCTATAACGTTACTCTTCTCGTCAGATAAAGAGTATTGCTCGAAGAAACTTTATTGGATTTCACACGCTTCACAACAAATTAACATACTGACTCTTCTATCGATCCCTTTTATTGACAAATTGTTGCCTACGAGACCATCGCTAGTTTCCTTGGATTATAAAGCTCAGACTATAAATCATACGGATTCCAGCGCCGAATTTCAGAATTTTAATTCATTAAGTTTCAACAAATGTAAACCGTACAAAATTGAGATCGGCGTTATGGCTTCCAGTACACTGGTTAACTATCTTTGGTAGCTTGGCACTCTTTATTCCGAAATGGCGTCTCGTAAATGGCACTACCATATGTTTTGCAGATAATAATAATACTGACAAGATGATGGTGATGGTGACGAATGATAAATGATGATGATAAATGATCATAACTATCTCTTAATCTTTTACTCTTTTACTTGTTTCAGTCATTTGACTGCGGCCATGCTGGAGCACCGCCTTTAGTCGAGCAAATCGACACACAGGACTTATTCTTTGTAAGCCTAGTACTTATTCTATCGGTCTCTTTTGCCGAACCGCTAAGTTACGAGGACGTAAACACACTAACATCGGTTGTCAAGCGATGTTGGGGGAACAAACACACACACACACGCACACATATATATATACATATACATATATACAACGATCTTCTTTCAGTTTCCGTCTACTAAATCCACTCACAAGGCTTTGGTCGGCCCGAGACTACAGTAGAAGACACTTGCCCAAGGTGCCACGCAGTGGGACTGAACCCGGAACCATGTGGTTGGTAAGCAAGCTACTTACCACACAGCCACTCCTGCGCCTATGTCAATAACATTAAGAACAACAACAGCAATAATAATCCTTTTCACTAAAGACGCGAAGTCTGAAATTTCGTGGGAGGGGAGAAGTCGATTACATCAACCCCAGTGTTCCACTGGTACTTAATTTATCGAACCCCGAAGGATGAAAAGCGAAGTCGACTACGGCGGAATTTGAACTGTGAACGTAAAGATAGACGAAACGCCACTAAGCATTATTCCCAGCGTGCTGACCATTCAGCTGGCTTGCCACCTTAAAAGCAGCAATGATAGTAATCCTTCCTAACATAAACGCAGGACCTGAAATCTTGTAGGAAGATTTAGTTGATGACATCGACCCTAGGACACGACTGGTGCTTACTTTATCGATCCCAAAAAGATGGAAGGCAAAGTCGACCCCGGAAGATTTTGAACTCAGAACATAAACATGGACGAAATACCGCTAAGCATTTTGTTCGGTGTGCTAGCGATTCTGTGAGCTCGTCGCCTTAATAATAATAATAATAATAATAATAATATAATAATAATAATAATAATAATAATAATAATACTGATAATAATAATAATAATAATAAAATGATGATAATAATAATAATATAATAATAATATAATATAATAATAATAATAATAATAATAATATAATATAATAATAATAATAATAATAATAATATAATATAATAATAATAATAATAATAATCATAATAATAATGATAATCATAATGATAATAATGATAATCATAATGATAATAATTATAATAATAATAATAATAATAATAAATGCCCTGGTGCAGTACCAGGCAGTGGCTTTCGTAGCTGCTGATCTTAACTGATTGGAAGTGTCATAATGTACATAATTTTGTCTTGGTATAAACGATGGGCTACAGCAAATATTCTGCTCAATACCACAGAGTTGCTTGTCAGTTGTTTGACCTTAACTAGTTGAGCATGTCTCGTAGTTGCTGACGATGTGTGCATCTCTGATCACGAGAAGTAGTGGGGGAGCATGATAGCCGTCTGTTGAAAGGAATTCTTGGAGGTTTGGATAATTCACCTTTGGAAACATGGGTGTTTCATTCAACATCCTTAAACAATCCTTATTCAGGGACCTTTTGAGCAGGTTGGGCTACTCGACCAGAAGAAAATTCTAACTGGGCCTCACTTGCAAGGTTATGCGCTGTTTATCTTGATATGAGATCACCATGTCGCGCACATATGGTTGTGATGCATGTGTCTAGTGTACCCTTATCAGATGGGTAGTCATGATGGGTATACTGGGCTTCGTATATTTTACCCCAGTGTCACTTTGATGGCATGCACTGCTCTCTCACTCACTCAATGTTAATAATAATAATAATAATAATAATAATAATAATAATATAATAATAATAATAATAATAATAATAATAATAATAATAATATATTGATGATGATGATAATTGAGTAGACATGATATGGCAAGATGAGAGTAATGAATACGTGCATTGTCTCTGTAATGCGATATGACGCAGGTGTTGTTAGATGAACAATGAACGGAATTAAGGAAATGAATAGAAAAACCAGGATAGAGATGACAACGAAAAAGGAACTGCACCCTGAAAGCAATGTCGGTGGATTGTATGTGTCTAGAAACGACGAAGGAATAGGTTTCGTAAGATTCAAGAACTGTGTTATCAATTGAAAACTGGGATGGTACGTGTTGTGGCGAAAGTCACATTCACCCCTGTTGGGTTGGACGAATGGACTAGCCGAACTCTGATAAAAAGTAGCGTATTGTTTGAGAGGGGAACAGTTGTAAGAGTTGATGAGAGTTCGAGGAAGTCATAGGAAGATCGTTGAGAGTTTGTATTTATTGGAGTATCGTGTTTTAGTGGAGTAATTTGAAGTAGGTCGTCTGAAGACAGTGTCTCTCTCTCCCCGCTTCGTGAAATTTGTATATCCGACGTATAGAAGGATATAAAAATACGTCAGACAGCAGATTGAACCTTTGGTTGTTGCTGTTAGAAATAGCAATACGATGCCTAGTGAAAATATGAAACCCCTAAAAGCATTTACGAAACAAGATGGGGAACAAAGACTGAACAACAGGAAAATGAAAATGATGCATTGACAATACTACAGGGAAATCTAAGTAACAGACAAGACCAACACCTGCAGATGGCTAAGGAATGTGGATCTGAAAGGATGCACTGAGACATTGACATGCAATGCTCAGGAACAAGCTCTGAGAACTAATCACGCTAGGTTCCAAATAGATTAGAGTAGTGAGTTGCCCATTTGAAGGATGTATGGCATCAAAAGCGAAACAGTCTCATTTTGTGAGTGAATGTAGTAAACTGTTTAGATTGTTTGCGTTTGGAGGATTCTGGTGATAGTGATTGTGTTAGTTGTATTTGTGTTGGTGTTTTGGGGGAGATGTTTGCGTGGGTGGTGTTTGTATTTTTTTATTCTGGGTGTTGTTATGGTTTGCTGAGTTTTTCTTTCGTGCTTTTTGTTTGGCCCTTTTGGTTTTCCTTCATCTTCACTACTGGAAAGTGAAGGGTCTGTTGCTGTAAGTGTGTCTGTGTCCGTATGTATTTTCATAATCTTGTCTATGTCTGTATTTTCGTTTTGTGTGGCGTGGTGGGAGAGCTTTCATTGTTTCCTCCTAGGGTGGTTAATGTCGTTGGTGTTGTTACTAGTGGTTTTGCCGGTACTGGTGTTGTTTGTGGTTCTCGTCCCGGCATAGCCAGCAGTTGAGGCAGCTGGCGGCAGGAGCAGCCAAATGAGTCGTTTCTCCTCACCTGAAACAATGAGTCCTTTTGCCTTCAGTCATGATCTGTATCACCGTCCCATTCTGGAGACAGATGTATTCCGGGATTTTGTTTTTATGTTTTCGGGTCTGATCTGGAGAAGTATCTCCAGGTCAACCCCTGACCTGTCCTCCCTGGCAGATCTTGTCGCCTCTATAGGGACAGTATCAGTCCCCTTCACGATTATGCATCCCGGAAGCCGCCAAATATCTAGTCCTGGGGGAATTCTAGGAATGTGGAAAGGGGTACATGATAACTTTGCTGGTTTTTTGCAGGGGCTCATTCAATATTTCACAGCGAGGGCTTCTGATCTAAACAGCACCAAAATGGTGTTTGCCTCTCGCTTTGTATTCGATGCCATTTCTTATGCTCTTCAGCGCAGCCTCAATATCTACTTGGGATATCAAATTCGCTCTTTTCGTGAGATACATCTGGAAAACACCATTCTCCTCTCCACTGCTTCAAGTGCCTTTGGTGCAATTGTCAGATTTGCCCTATTGTTCTCTTGTTTAATTAGTTTCCATGCCTCTGTGAGCATCTGATCCCTATTTGTGAGGTCTACGGTATATCGATGTTCTTAGGTGCCGCTGCTGCTGCAAAACTATTTGCGCTATTTTTATTAGTATTGTTTTCGTTGTTGCTTTTATTGTTGTCACTATTGCTGCTGTTGCTGTTGCAGTTGTTGTTGTCGTTCTTATCGATGTTGTTGGAATTGGTTTTATTGTTGCTGTCGTCACTTTTGCTCTCGTTGTTGTTGTTGTTATTGTTGTTGCTATCGCTACTTCCACTGCTGTTGCTTTCTTTTTCGTTGTTGCTACTCTCACTACTACTACTACACTACTACTACTACCACTACCACTACTACTACTACTACTACTACTACTACTACTACTACTACTACTACTACTACTGCTGCTGCTGCTGCTGCTGCTGCTGCTGCGGTTGCTGTCAATGTTGCTATTGCTGTGGTCATTTCTACCGCTGTTAGTGCTTCTGCTATTACTGTTGTTACTGTTCATTCTACTTTGTACCATGACATATTTGTTCTTCTCTTCCTCCCCTTCCCCTGTATTGTGGCCTGTGATAGAGGGGAGGGGGAAGTCTTCATCTATTACCATATTGGTAGGACGGTTGGTTTTGATTTTCCTCAAACCTTTTCAAGACGCGCTCCGCTGTCTTGTTGTGTTGTGTTGATTCCACTAAATTTTAACGCCCACCGAATTTATTTGGCGGGCCGAAAATCGTCCCTCTGGGGGCGACACAACCATGAAAAAAAAAAACAGTATTAGGTTCCTGGTGCTTCTATTCACAACTTGGAATAAAATAATTATTGCAAAAAGACACTAAACATGGTGTAAATAAATACTTTAAACTGAACGTACTTGGAGCGATCGAAAACACGCCCAATGTGTTCTGCAGCAAAATTTATTAATGATGATGATGATACTACTGCTACAACTACTACTACTACTACTACTACTACTACTACTACTACTACTACTACTACTACTACTACTAATGATAATAATAATAATAATAATAATAATAATAATAATAATAATAATAACCATAAGAGCATCCCAGCGAAACACAGCACATACCCAAGGCACACAGAGCTGTGCTCGGTACTGAATTGAAAGTACGTTATAAAAATGAAACTACTGAATAATAACAATAATAATAATAATAATAATAATAATAATAATAATAGTATAATAATAATAATAATAATAATAATAATAATAATTCTACCACAGATACAACGCCTGAATTTTTGGGGGAGGGCGCTAGTTGATTACATAGACACAGTACTTGGCTGGGGCTTATTTTATCAAAGATAAAAGACAAAGTCGACCTCGGCAAACTTTGAACTCAGAACGTAAAGAGCTGAAATAAATGTATGAATGAATGTAGATAGACAGAAAGAGGGAGAAATAGAGAGAGAGAGAGAGAGATTTAACAAACACCCACGCAATTATACATGCATACATACATGCATGGTTACATAAACATACACACACACGCTCACATAAAAAACATAATATACAAACATACACGACCACTCACAGACCTATATATTATTACGCACGCACACACACATACTCATATGTATGTATGTGTGTATTTATATATATATATATATATATGTGTGTGTGTGTGTGTGTGTGTGTGTGTGTGTACATATACGTATATGTATGTATCGTGACACTAACCTCAAAATTCAAACTATATAAATAAATATGGACGTTTTATCGTTTATGAATACGCCAGAGATATTAAAAAGGGAAGAGATTACTTTAATGGTGGGGGAGGGGAGGAATTATCGATAAAAGAATAATGAAGAATCAATAGGGATAACCGAATTGGGCTTGTGTTCAATATATGGTTTATATGGGGGAGCATATATATATATATAAATATTATACTTGGTCATATATAGTATATGTGGTCTATATCTATAAAAAAAGAAGCATGAATGTCTATGTATGTCTGGAATATCTATATCAGTTTTCTGTTATTTTCATAATGATTTATGAGGTCACCAAACAGGGCGTCTAAATTTAAAATCGAAGGGGTTTTTTTTGTTCGTATTTGTAGCATAGTATGAAGGAATACAAGGCGCGTGGCCTAGTGGTTAAAGTGATGTATTCTTGCGAGTGAGATCATGGGGTCGATCACTGGACCAGGCGGTGCGTTGTGTTCTCAAATAAAATAATTCGTCTTACGTCGCCCTGCGATCACTTTCGATACCTGAAGCGTGGCATACCGTGAATCTTCGCAGGCAACGTCGACTTGATGGCGAAAGTGAGCTTATGTGCAGTAAAACATTTGATCACCGTAGACAAAATCACCTGTGCAGGTCTTTCAGCAAAAATTTGCAGAAGCGTCTTTCTACACAGACATGCACGAAGTAAATAGACACCTTTAATTTTCAAGGGCGGCGAGTTGGCAGAAACGTTAGCACGCCGGGCGAAATGCTTAGCAGTATTTTGTCTGTCGTTACGTTCTGAGTTCAAATTCCGCCGAGGTCGACTTTGCCTTTCATCCTTTCGGGGTCGATAGATTAAGTACCAGTTACACACTGGGTTCGATGTAAACAACTTAATCCCTTTGTCTGTTCTTGTTTGTCCCCTCTATGTTTAGCTCCTTGTGGCCAATGAAGACCCTTTAATTTTCAAAATCTTTTATTTGATATTAATTGGTTGAAGCAGAGGTTTTCTTCTAGCTGCTCGTCCATAATACCCAAGCTTATGTAGATATGTAACACGTTATTGGACAAACTTCTAGCTGTTTTGCAATGTCAGAAGCCTTCGAACAGGGTTCGTTTTCCACAATTCTCTTCAAACAGTGAAGCTTCTTTTCCGAAGGCCCAGGTCGGCCGGGAGGAGAATATGTAGATTCTTTTCCTTGGCTTTTGAATTGCACTATAATTCTATTAACAGTAGCAAGAGGAAGTTGAAGATTTTCGGCAATTTTTCGCTGGTTGACCAGCCTCAGATTGCCCAACAATACGACCTCTTTGAAAATCTGACAGCTCAGCTGAATTTTTTGTGCGTGGCATGGTTACACTTCGCAAATGTTTAATATAATGGCACCTGTAATGAAAATGAATAATCACATTGTAAATTCTACACCGCTGAAAACATATTAAGACGCTTAGATAATAAATTTTGAAAAGTAAAGGTGTCTATTTACTTCCTGCATGTCTGTGTATTGCTACAGAGTATTGCTAACTAATGGTTGAGCTGTTTTAAAGAGAATATCTGTATACTTTTACATAACAGTAATCCCTCGACTATCGCGGGTGCTACGTTCGAAAATCTGCGAAGTAGAAACAGTACTGTACTGTATGTATTTTTTGCTATTATTTTGCATAATTTATATATATTTATTTTATTATAAATGCAAAACAACGGCACACATTCGCCGCCCGAGTTTCGTTTTTCATACAGTATGTGTGATTGTTTGTTTACTCATCAACGGTACACTACATATTTTCGTTTAATATATTTTAATTAATGTGTCATACAGTGCAGTACTTTACTGTCTTTTTATTTATTAATTTATTAATTTTTAGGCGTAAAAATGCTTATTTTACCACAGAAATAATTAAAATCTAAAAAATCTATAAATATCTATCGCCCTCAGAAATCCGCGATAGACTGAGGTGTCCGCGATATAAATTTACATATATTAGCCAGATAAACTCGTGAAATACTGAGGGTGCGACAGGTGAACCGTGATATGGCGAGTGATTACTGTAATTTCACTTTTTTGGCACAAGGCCAGCAAGTTCTAGGCCTCGAATAAGCCGACCCAAGGGCTTGACATCTTGGGCAAGTGTCTTCTACTATAGCCTCGGGCTGACCAAAGCCTTTTGGTAGACAGAAACTGAAAGAAGCCCGTCGAATATATATATATATATATATATATAATATATATATATATATATATATATATATATATATATTATTAGTGAATTGAAGAAATGGAGTTGAACGAAGATTGAACAGAAATCGTTTTATTGCATTCTACACGTGTTCGAAAGCCACAATTTACCAATTCCGATTGAATAAGGAGACCATATTGTGTCTTTCTCTTCAGGAAGAAATAGGAAATCCGTTGGCAAAAACAAAAACAAAAAGGCGCAGCAAAACAATCGAACGAGGCTCCTAAGAGCCCATGGCCAACTGTTTATCAATGTATGTTGAAATCGGGTGGTGGGTGCGTTGAAGATTTTAACAGGTCAGGCAGCGGTCATTCCGGTGGGTGAGAGCACGGGGTGCGTAGATGTTCTTTGTGACCGAGACTAAAGTTCTGACTATTTAAAGAATATTAGGTGTATTATATGGGGGAGACAAATCTACTTAGAAACATGTGTGTGTGAACTGTTCTATATGTGCGCGGCCGCAAGTTGGTAAAAAGTGCTACACACTGGTCACTGCTGAGAAATCCGTCAGGGGGTAGAAAAATTTTTATGTGTTCGTATGTGCGTTTAATCCGCGCGGCCGTCAGTTGGTAAACAGCCCTACACAATGGTCACTGCTGAAAAATCCGTCAGGCGGCAGAAAATATTTTTGTGCGTGTGTTCGTCTAATCATGCCTTGTCAAGAAACCCCCCGTCGTCAAACCAAAACACACCATTCGTCCCTGGGAGTAATTCCCCTTGCAATGGTTAATCATTTCTCTTAAAAAGCTTTTTCAAAATTTATTTCCAAGGGCTATTTTCATATAAGTAGTGTTAACCGGGTGCAGGTATTATTTATAAGCGTTATTTATAGCAAGATAAGTATAACGCCGCCAATGGGGGCATCGAAAGCCGACTGTAAAAGTCCGTTTACCATCCGGTCCTCTGGCGACAATATATGGAAGAGCTCGGAGACACAAAGGTTGCACTTCCTTCTGCCCCTATCAAATGGGAGGGCCACCGACAAATTGACCATTCCAGCCTCCTGTAGCTTGAGTTCGTATTCTTCAATCGCCATATTAGCTTGCTAAGTCCCGTGGTCTGGCATTTATTCACGTCGCGAAAAGTTGCGTAATGGTTGGAGATTCGTAAGGCCAATTTTGCCAGGCTCATGGGTCCGGTTTCCCGATTTTTATGGCGTATGTGTGCCCCAGCTGGACGGGATGCAAGTCCTCTGCAGCGTTACTCATTTTTGCCAGCTGAGTGGACTGGAGCAACGTGAAATGAAGTGTTTTGCTCAAGAACATAACGCGTCGCCTGGTCCAGGAATCGAAACTACAATCTTACGATCATCGTGCTGACACCCTAACCACTAAGCCACGCGCCTCCACGCATATACACCTGAAGAGTAGGCAAATTAATGGACTAAGTTGGCCTCATCTTCTTTTTCTACGTGTGTTTTTTATTACTAATTTACCGAGAATCCGGTAGAGATCACATTTAAATTATTTCCGCTGTAGCGGAATTACGGCGTGAGAGGGTTAAAGTTAGTGTGTGCGTGTACGCGCACGCGTGTGTGTATGCATAATAGATTGAAATAAAGATCAGAATTTAAGAGAGTTTGCAGCTGCTCGTGTAGAGTTTGCTAATAGAATCAGAGGTGGCTCGTAAATTTTGAAATTTATTTATATTCACACATATACACACTATATGCTAAGGAAAAAAAAAATAGAGCGAGAGAAACGCGAAACTAATAAGAGATCCATCTAATTGTGGCAGTCATTAACTAAAATTAGAAGTTGTTTTTCGAACAATTTTAGAAGTTTAGAAACTAGGCTAATTCCGAAAATAACGGTTTTCGTTTTTAGCAGACAGTATTTATAGATATGTGTTGTGGTAAGTAGGTTGCTTACCAACCATATGGTTCCGGGTTCATTCACACTGCGTGGCAACTTGGGTGAGTGTCTTCTACTATAGCCTCGGGCCGACCAAAGCCTTGTGAGTGGATTTGGTACACAGATACTGAAAGAAGCCTGTCGTATATATGTATATATATATATATATATATATATAACGGGAAGCTTTATGAAAATAGACAAAAGACGAAGGCAGGTGGAAAACAAACAAACAATTGTGTGTGTGTGTGTGTGTGTGTGTGTGTTTGTGTGTCTGTGTTTGCCTCCCCAACATCGCCTGACAACCGATGCTGGTGTTTTTACGTCCCCGTAACTTAGCGGTTCGGCGAAAAGAGACCGATAGAATAAGTACTAGGCTTACAAAAAATAAGTCCTGGGGTCGATTTGCTCGACTAAAGGCGGTGCTCCAGCATTGGCCGCAGTCAAATGACTGAAACAAGTAAAAGAGAATGTGCTTTTATTAAGTTAATTTGTGAAGGAACGTAGACTAATAATTAGGGAACTGGGCTCACGATCGCAAGTTCGCGGTTTCGCTTCCTATATCAGACGGTACCCTGTGTCCTTGTGCAAGGTATTTGTTGTTCATGTTACTCCAATCTGCTCCTACCTAGTGCTGGTGCGACTCAGTACTTGCAGCTATTACATCGGTGAGATTCCGTTGCAACATACAGTACCCCATAGTGGGTTAATGGGTGTTAACCCATCGCCTGACAGTAGGTTACTCTATGTTACCTTTAATGGTAAAAACAGTCGCCTACAGTGGGTTAATAGATGTTACCTTTAATGATAAACTCAGTTGCCCACAGTGAGTAAATGGATGTTATGCCAGTGCTTCACAGTGGGTTACTTTATGTTACCTTTAATGGTGAACTCAATCGCTCACAGTGGGTTAATGGATGTTAACCCAGCGCCTGACAGTGGGTTTCTCTAAGTTACCTTTAATGGTAAAAACAGTCGACCACAGTTGGTTAATAGATGTTACCTTTAATGATAAACTCAGTTGCCCACAGTGGGTTAATGGATGTTAACCCTGTGCCTGACAGTGGGTTAATGGATCTTACCATTAATGGTAAATTCAGTTGCCCACAGTGGATTAATATATGTTAACCCAGTTCCTAACAATGGGTTAACTCAGTGCCTGACAATGGGTTGCTCTATGTTACCTTTATAGGTAAGCTCAGTTGTACACGATGGGTTAATGGGTGTTAATCCAGTACTTGACAGTGGGTTAATGGATGTTACCTTTAATGGTAAACTCAGAAAGGTGGATGTGTCGATCACGTAGGGCGCCTAAAAGACTAGTACAAGATAACCAGTTTATGTTCGCTTCTCGCTTCTTAGTGACAGCGGAGCTTAAGCTTTCAGTTAGGTTTGAGACGTCGTAAAATAAAAAAAGGTCTAAAACTTTATATTCTAAATAACATTTTAGTTTTAATTAATAATAACATAATGAAATGTAATGTGTTACTGAGGTAAAAAAAAGTCAACATCATCAAAAGAAATTTTGCAAAATTTGTACTTTAGCAAAAATTTTGGTTTTAGTTAATTAACAGTAAACCATACGTACGATGTTGTGATTTATGTTAGCTCTGGTCGCTGGATTAATCAACCTATTTGTAAGGAAATGAAATGAATAACCATATGATTTAGTATTTATTGCTAATCGATCGAAAATCGATTTGCAATAAATGCTACTATTTCTAGTATGTCGTAAAAGCTTCTTTGGCTTGTCTCTGCAATATTTGTTGTTGTTGGCAGCTATATGTGTATGTATATGCATTACATATATATATATATATATATATATAATATATATATATATATATATATATAATATATGCATATATATGTCTGTGTGTGAAGGTGTATGCATTTGCATAAGTGTATACACGTATAAGTGATTATATATATATGTATATATATATATATAATCTGTATGTGTACTTGTGTGTGTGTGTATTGATGTATGTCTATACATTCCACAACACTGGAAAACATGAATTAAGCTGCACCTCAACAAACAAAATCAATGAGACCAGTCAAGAACAAAGACATTAACATCTCACAAGCTAAGAAAATCTTTACTCCTTTTCTGTTACACCACTATTTGGATTAAGAAACAAAATAAATGTGTGTGTGTGTGTGCGTGTGCGAGCGCACGTGTGTATGTGTGTGTGTGCGTATGCGAGCGCACGTGTATATGTGTGTGTGTGTGTGTGTGCGTGTGTGAAAGAGAGAGAGGGGAGAGACGGTGGGTTCAAAGGATTGAGCTTCAACCACAAATATTACAAGCTTATCAATGGAGAAATATTAAAATCTCATATTCAACTACTCGTAATTTTGCACAAATATTAGCGAACTCTAATCTATGGTAATCAAATGTACAGCACCAGACACACACAGACACACACACGCACGCACACACGCACATACACGCACGCACGCACACATACACGAACACAACACACACACCCGCGCGAGCACACACATACACGCTCAATGAGAATGCAACTAACTGTAATTGTATTAACACCAACAACTATCGACTCGAACGAAATTGTAAAGCGATGGAATTAGTTTATTGAAGCCCTATCAACACCAACTCGACTTTACGTTCTTATATAGGTTTAAAGGCCAAGTTCTTAGAAAATGATATTTTTATCGGCAGACATACACTCTCAAGCACGCGCGCGCACACATACGTACACTTACATGCACACGCACACACATATTCGTACACACATTTAAAAGCCAGAACAGAAAGGCTGCGACACTGCTATCAAAGTATATTTGGAATTTCAAGTCAATGAGCAACACTTCTTTTTAATAAAACATAGAAAACGCTATCTTTCTCAAAATCTTATTCTAGCAATAAAACTGTTTGTCAGCTATACTGTCAAGAATGCGATAGCGATAAATGTTCATTGCTACACACCATCTACTTAATAAACACTTAGAAATAGTGTCATCTTGCAGACATAGGATTTGTGGAACGTTAAAACGAATCAATCTAATTATCTTTTAAACTAAATATTACTTTAACAACCACATATATTAATACACTTGCCAAGGAAATTATTATGTTTTCTCTTCACTTTTCTGCCCTAGCTATTCACCTTTACGCGCATTCAAATATCAAAGTTCATTTTAACTAACAGTAAAATACAGGCTAACTAGCAGCAACGGTCTTTTAAATTATTATAGCTTCGCAATTTAATAATCATTTACCATAGAAGATATACGACGGTAACAGAAAAAGAGAGAAATAAAGGAAAATATCCAGAACTTACAGTTTAGTAAAATTCAACCATTAAATATATTCTTCGAGTTGTTTAACCTTAGATTCAATTAGCCTCCCACTAATAATTATATTTATTTAATTATAAAACTTGAAATTTACAGTTTCTCTTTGAAACCGTCAAATTATTAAGTTCAATTTATTTTGCTTGTTCTTCAACGCCTTCGAATTAAGCATATACCAAACTCATTCATACGCCCGGCAACTATTCTAGAAAATAATAGAAACTTAGATACACTCTAATTTATATTTTATTCTGTTGTAAATTTATAATTTGATTTCATAATCTAAGTTATTCCTTTTCCCGAACAGTCTCTGAAGTTGCCATTATATGTTAGTTACCTTTCAGAACGTATCTATTAAATTGCACCATAATTCCAACACGTGGCAAGTTGTCCTCTGTAAACATGTCATTTGCGTTACATAAAACACTGCACTGCAAGCGATAATGTTGTTTCAATATATTTATGTTGCATACAGTAATCACTTTGTGTATTAAAGTTGTATTTAAGTTGTTTTTATTTTGCACGGAAATCTGAAGACAAGTCTATCAAATTCATATTTTCCAGGTGGCCTTCTTCACACACACATATATATTAATAAAACAGTTTGATATATATATAACTGTTTTATATAATATATATAATATATATTTAATATACATATACATTATATGAATAAACACATATATATATACACGTATATTACATGAATATATATACATACATATATGTATATGTATGTATGTGCGAGTATGTGTGTATGTGTGTATATCAAGCGCGTATTGAAGAATTTGTTAGGAATAATGTTATCTGAAGATGCGCATGTTAATATTGCAAAATATTTATTTATTTTTGTATATATACATGTTAGCAAGTCAAAGATTTTATTGTTCCATCAAATATTTATGTGAGGATGTGGTCCTTAAGCGAATATATAGACGCTCTTTCATAACCATGATAAATTACAAATGCCTGACGACAAGTGATTTGATCTAACGCAGTCTGTTGAAACTAAAACGATTGCAGCACAGGAGAAACATGTTAGCCGTTCAAAAGCACACGAAATATGTAAACTTCCTTAAACATTTATCATTTCTTCAAATATTGCTTATTAAAACGCGGTAACGATGTCTATATCATTAGTTGTAGGATTGTTGAGATTTTTATTTATTTGAGTTCGTGCGAGTTATCCTCGATATCGTTATGATCTATTAATATATTTAATTTGGAAAAGGTATTTGCCATGTGTATTGATAATTTTAATTTTTGTTGGAATGTTTAGTAAAATAATATTTTACCTATAGATACGAAAAATAGTTTAATTAAAATTGGCTTAAAATGTCGGCATACGGCCAACAGTCTCGTGAGAGGGGTAAGTCTATTACATCAACACCAGTTTGTTTGTTGTTTGTTCCTTCTCGAGCCATGCCTGGCTCATAAGGGCCGGTTTCCCGGTTTCTTGGCGTATAGGTTCCACACCTGGACGGGATGCCGGTCCGTCGCAGGTGAACTGCAAGATGCAGGAGGAAAGAGTGAGAGAAAGTTGTGGCGAAAGAGTCAGCAGAAGTTCGCCAATACCTTCTGCCGGAGCCGCGTGGAGCTTAGGTGTTTTCGCTCATAAACACACACATCACCCGGTCTGAGATTCGAACCCGCGATCCCTCGACCGCTAGTCCGCTGCTCTAACCACTAGGCCATGTGCCTCCACATCAACACCAGTGCTCAACGGGTACTTATTTTATCGACCCCGAAAGGATGAGAGATATAATCGATGACTCAGAATGTAAAGACGAAAAAGTGGTACGGAATGCTGCTAAGCATTACGCCCGGTGTGCTAAGAAATAAGAAATGTAAGTGCAGGAGCGGTTGTGTGGTAAGTAGCTTGCTTACCAACCATATGGTTCTGGGTTCAGTCCCACTGCGTGGAACCTTGGGCAAGTGTCTTCTACTATAGCCTCGGGCCGACCAAAGCCTTGTGAGTGGATTTAGAAGACGGAAACTGAAAGAGACCCGTCGTATATATGCATATTTATATGAATGTGTGTGTATATGTTTGTGTGTCTGTGTTTGTCCCCCTAACATCGCTTGACAACCGATGGTGGTGTGTTTACGTCCCAGTAACTTAGTACATCGGCAAAAGAGACCGATAGAATAAGTACTAGGCTTCCAAAGATAAGTCCTGGGGTCGATTTGCTCGATTAAAGGCGGTGCTCCAGCATGACCGCAGTCAAATGACTGAAACAAGTAAAAGAGTACTCCGGGCAAAATACTTAGCGATATTTCGCCTGTCTTTACGTTCTGAGTTCAAATTCCGCCGAAATCGACTTTGCCTTTCATCCTTTCGTAATCGATAAATTAAGTACCATTTGCATACTGGAGTCGTTTTTATCGACTGGCCTATTCCCTGAAATTTAGGACCTTGTGCCTAGAGTAGAACAGTATATGTTTTAGAAGGAACGGTACTGTTTTCGTGTAGTTATATTCACAAGTAAATTTTAATTTCGAATCATATTTTAGGACAAATATTTCACAAACCTTTGAGTTTGTCAACTTCCAGTGCTGCTCATGCACAGAATGTCTGCCGAAATCTGTTGACTTTCAAACACAAATTTTAAATCATTGCAGCAAATGGGAATATTCACGCCTGAAGATTGATGGAATTGTTGGCGTGTCAGAAAAATAATTTGCAGCATTTTCTCTTCTTGCTATATATAAAGATATATTCTGAATTCAAATCCGCGCTGTCACATATGCTTGTTCTTCTTTCAGGGTCAATAAAATGAAATGCCAGAGAAGTACTGGAATCAATATTATCGATTAATACCTTCTCTCGCATCTCTGACCTTGTTCCTTATTTTTGGTTAGGAGCAGGGACCGAGGGTTAACTAAGACCTCAAGAAATATTGTGTGTAGGAATAGATGGTACGCATGAGATGAATTCGTTCGATTGGCAACAAAAACGAAAGCGTATCATTATTCGTTTAATTTTCTTAGAAATAGGGTGGTTAATCCTGACAATATTTCAAAATATTTCTAAAACACATATACGATTTACAATTAACTGTTTGATTACAATCAACATATAAATTATAATACATATCTTAAAGATATCTTTAAAAATACTGCTTAATTTTCAGCCATAAATCAATCTTGAAATTTAACAATTTTTATAATTCAGTTAAAAAGGGAAATCTTATTCTTATTTAAGTTATAAATCTTCAGATGTTTCTATTTAAACAGCCTAACCTTGACTTAGAAATTCTAAATACTCGTAGTATTTCATAATAATCCTTTCTACTATTGACACAAGGCCAGAAATTTGAAAACTGCTCAAATGGTACTTATTTCACATCCGGGTTCATGAAAATTGTTCGAAAACAATTATTCGAAAATAATTATTTGAAAAGCAGTTATTGGAAATAAATATCATTTCTGTACTTGATTTTTGATGATATTTTTGTTTAAATAAATTTCCAAATAAACTTAGAATAATTAACATTTCGTATAATTGACCTTTTAAATAAATTTCATTCATACAATTTTCCATTCGAATAAATGTTTTTCGAATAATTGTTCTCGAATAATTGTTTTCGAACAATTAATTTCGAACAATATTCTTATCATCATTTCATCCATCCCGGAAGGATGAAAACCAAAGTCTATATCGGTGGAATTTGAAATCAGAACATAAAGACAGACGAAACACCAGTAAACATTTTGTCGAATGTGCTAACGATTCTGCCAGCTCTCGGTTCCCAATTTTCGGGTAAGACGATATCATCGACCCCACTGCTCAGCTGTTACTTAATTTATCTACTCCGAAAGAATAAAAAGTAAAGATGATCGATACGGAATTTGAACTCAGAACGTTAAGAGCCGGGAGAAAAACCGCTAAGCATTTTGCTCGGCGTGCTAACGAGTCTGCCATCTCACCACGTTACAGAATTGCTTAATAATCCTTTCTACTAGAGGCACAAGGCCTGAAATTTTGGGGAGGGGGGGGCAGTCGATTAGATCGACACCAGTACGCAACTGGTACTTAATTTATCGATCCCGAAAGGATGAAAGGCAAAGTCGACCTCGGCGGAATTTTAACTCAGAATGCAGCGACGGGTGAAATATCGTTGAGAGTTTCGTGCAGTCTGCTAACGATTTTGCCAGGTCACCGCCTTAGAATTGCTCATTAATACAATCTTTTACGGGCTAAAACCTTCTCATTATAAGGTAGAAGCTCTATTTTAAAACTTTATAACCTGTTGAAAAAACTGCAACCGCATAGATACATTTACACTAAACATATGCATTCATATAAAGTCATACTCAACACGATCGAATACACTCGGACGTGAGAAGTCTTCCAGCTACTGTGATAGTCCCAGAGGGAGAATTCTTTCATCAAGACATGTGTGAAAACACAAACTAGATTGTGAATGACGTCACTGGATCATAGAACGCATACATTTTGTATCGTTTCACTCCACCACCTAAAAGCTGTCATTCACAGTTTGTTAAGACTGATTTATGATTCAATGACGTCATCTAAAGCCCGTCTAGTGCTATCATACTTGTCTTGGGGGAGAAATTTTTCTCGGGTATATTTCAGCAGCGGAATGTCTTTTCACGTCCGAGTGCGCTCAAACTTGCTGAATATGACTTTGCATGAATATATTTTATTCCACAAATTTGCACACCTTCCTTCTTATACATGATCATACAACCTATCTCTTTTCCCTATAAATCATTTATTAAACACATTCCGGCAATCCCTATTGGTTCGTTATTATTTTTTTATCGATAATACCATTCCCATCACTGTTATGCCAACTTTGCTTTTTAATAACATAAGTGTATACATATATGAAATGCCTTTATTCATTTATTTATTTATATATTTTACGCTAATATTTCAAACGTGTTGCCGAAAACTTGAAATTAATGTGAAATTTTTTAAAAACATAATAAAATAAAATAAATATTTCATTCAATCTCACAATTAATGTTCTTCGTTTTTATGATAAATATCTATCAATCAATATATATAGATATAGATAAATACATTTACATATATATATATGTGTGTGTGGTGTGGCATGCGTATAAGATTTGTGCGTTTGTGTGTGTGTGTGTGCGTATATTTGTGTGCGTGTGTGTATGCGTATGTAAGGATGTGTAGTAGTAATAGTGGTAGTAGTAGTAGTTGTAGTAGTAGTAGTTGTAGTAGTAGTAGTAGTAGTAGTAGTAGTAACAGAAGAAGACAAAGAAGAGAAAAAATAAAGAAGAAGAATTAAAAATGGAAAACAATGGATTATATAAACATTAAGCAGAAGTGAAAAGAAAAGGAATATATATGTATGGGAGCGTGTATTATACATACATACATACATACATGTTTGTGTGCGGGTTTTTGTGTGGGTGTGTGAGAGAGAGAAAGAGGGAGACAGTGTGTGTGTGTGTGTGTGTGTGTTTTCAAGCACGCTACAATGCCAATACATCTTTCGCCAGAACTTCATCTATAGCTTTCTTAATACCTACGAGCTGGTAAGTAAAATGATTTAAAATAGTATAAGCGTTGGGATATACGAAACATACTACAGCATATACGAATATTTATATTAAAAAGGCGGCGAACTGGCAGAAACGTTAGCACTCCGAGCGAAATGCTTGGCGGTATTTCGTCTGTCTTTACATTCTGGGTTCAAATTCCACCGACGTCGACTTTGCCTTTCATCCTTTCGGGGTCGATAAATTAAGTACCAGTTACGCACTGGGGTCGATGTAATCGACTTAATCCGTTTGTCTGTCTTTGTTTGTCCCTTCTGTGTTTAGCCCCTTGTGGGTAGTAAAGAAATAGGTATTTCGTCTGTCTTTACATTCTGGGTTCAAATTCCGCTGAGGTCGACTTTGCCTTTCATCCTTTCGGAATCGGTAAATTAAGTACCAGTTGCGTCCTGAGGTCGATCTGATCGACCGGACCCACTTCCCAAAAGTTTCGGGCCTTGTGCCTAGAGTAGAAAAGAATATTTATATTAAAATAAATGCCAGTCTTATCTAAAGTTTCGATTCTTTTTGCCATCTCATCAGTAGAGAAAAGCATGTCCTATAAATATAACATGGGGTTTGTTTCATGTGTGGCTGTAAGACACGTAAGGTAGCTTATTTAATATCCGCAGTATCAACTATTAATAGGAAGAATGCAAGAACATAACTTTGTTTATTCAACTGATGAATTTGAGAAAAGTAAAACACTACACCTCTAGGTTAAATATGGATTTGAATAACATATTTTCTCGTATATTGCTGTATGTATATATTGTGGCATGTGCATTATGATTGTGTGTTTCTATGCATATGGGTATATATATATATAGGCCTGGTTGTATGGTAAGAAGCTTGCTTCCTAACCACACCACATGATTCCGGGTTCAGTCTCGGTGCGTGGTACCTCGGGCGAGTGTCTTCTAGTATAGCATCGGATTGACCAAAGCCTTGTGAGTGCATTTCGTAAACACAAACTGAAAGGGTGCTTATTATAATCAGTCTCTTTAGCCGAACAGATAGTTACGGGAACGTAAACACACCAACACCGGTTGTCAAGCGGTGGTGGGAGACAGACACAAAGACACACACAAACACATATACGACGGGCTTCTTTCAGTTTCCGTCCACCAAATTCACTCACAAGATTTTGCTCGGCCCGAGGCTATAGTAGAAGACACATGCGGAAGGTGCCATGCAGTAGGACTGAACCCAGAACCATACAGAGAGACAGAGAGAAACAACTAGTTTTAAACATCTGAGCGAGAAATATATAGTAGCAGTACCGTACAGTAAAGTCCATTTGCCAAAGTAACGTGGCAGTCCCTTGCTCACAGTATACGGACACAGATCATACGTCGGTAGCCAGCTGGAAAAGATGCTTTCCTGAGGCTAAAATGTAGTTACATCGTCCTGCGTAGGACTGCCACGATGAGTTGGCAAATAGACTTTACTGAACGGTACTTTTACTACATATTTCTCGCTAAGAGATTTAAAACTAGTTTTTCTCTTCACGAGATCAACGACGGTGTGTCGCTTTAAAAGTATATGCTGTAGGCGAGAGCGATTGTGCTATCTCGAAGGGAAATTAGCCTGAAATCATTTGTCTACAGGTATCACTACAGCTAGAAAGAGACTGGTAAACTCCTTTGCTCACAGTATACGGACTCATCGGTGTGTTTACTACCACAAGTTGTTATATTTGTGTTTTTGTGATTACGTGTATGCTGCAGTCGGCGATTTTGTCTTGGACAGGAACAAAGAGCCAACGTGGAATTTTGCGTTAAACTTGGAAAGTCTGCTACAAAGACATTGAGCAAGCTTACAACGACGAGGCAATGGGCGATACGCAATGTTTCGAGGGGCACGGTTGCTTAAAAGCGGAAGAATGTCCCTGGAAGATGATGGCTTATAAAAAGTGTCGGTGCCCAAATCTTCAAGGCGGTGACCCAAGCATGGTCGCAGTCTAAAAACTGGAATGAGAGAAAGATTTATATATATATATATATATATATAACGGGAAGCTTTATGAAAATAAACAAAAGACGAAGGCAGGTGGAATACAAACAAACAATTGTATTAGTATGGCGCTCAGGAATATAAATAAAACAAGTCTTTTACGTTTCGAGCCTACGCTCTTCTACAGAAAGATACACAGAAAAGAAACACAGAAAGAAACAAGGAGAGAAAAAAATGCGTGCAGAGGCTAGCGAATCAACATGGCGATATATATATACACATAATTTAAATGGAGACAATACTAGCGGAAAACTAGAGGAAGATGACCTATTATCCAATAAAAGAACACATATATATTGAATATTCTATTGGATAATAGGTCATGCTCCTGTAGTTTTCCGCTAGTATTGCCTCCATTCAAATTATAAATTGGAACTTAGCTCAATTTGAGCACTCCGATTCTAGCCTGTTTCTAAGTATTGTTAAAGTTAAGAATCTCTATATAAAATAGTATAATTTAT